>NC_092333.1:630146666-630455000 GCF_046630445.1 Rutidosis leptorrhynchoides
TTGCTTTCAATTGGTTATATTCTAGATTTTCTAAGGCTAGAATAAATTGGACATTGTGACTCCAAGATCCTTTACTTTCTTTGTAATTGTTGTTTCTTCTAGCGCCTTGCTAGTTTTTTAATAAAATTTCTTCTGCCGTTAAAAAAAAAAGCTTATATTTTAATTAAAGGTGGTAGTTTATGTTTAAGGGTAAATAATTATAATAAATAATAATATGATAATTTATAAAGGGTATTGATGTAATTTCATTTTTATAAGTTCCTAACCAATTTTTCATAAGCAATTCAAATAGTTTATTTTTTTTTTATAAGATCTTGAAAAACTGATACCAAACAATGACACTAACGTAAGCTTATGAAAATAATAAAGTTAAACTACCTTAAGCTACAATAAGCATCGAATGAAATTGTATAAATCCATATATATGATTTAGTCAACAGTCAACTGTTACGTATAACACCTAAAAACCCAAGCAACCATAAACAACATATGTGTCAAGACAACACGACACATATTTTCTTTCTTGAATACCTCTCTCGTCTTACGCAAATAAAAAAATTCATATAAATTGTGGCCATCTTTTGACCATAAAGTTTCTAATTACTAAAGGGTCAACATTCAAAAAAAGGTTAAGTATATATAACACAAAATACATTTCATATTTTAATTGTATAATGTTATATTAGCATCAAGGTCTCATTTTAATCAACCTCAATTAGTTGGTAAAACACGTCAAAATGGATATGCTGACCATCCATATTTAATACTACCACTCCCTAAGAACTTTATTGTCTCGCGCTCTATGTATAAGATTTTTATTTTTATATAAATTGTGATAATCAGATTGAATTTTATTATTTGCATTCTAATTCTAATTCTACGTGAGAGTCAAGACTATTTTAAGTGCAAAATATCTGTACATATTAAAATTATCAAATACATCAATAGTATATCACGTATCGTCACTAAACATGAAATTTATATTCCTTGAGTTGAGTTCCAAAATTACTAATTAGCTTTGACTTTTTTTTACAACTTTGACATTAACTTTTTTTTATTTGTATTACATAATACTCGGTATATGTTAAAAGTTATATTAATAAAAACACAATTTAAATTCGAATCCATTCAGATAAATTTCAACAAATATTATTTGTATACATGGTAATTAAGTTTTTCTTACCAGATCATTCCTCTAATGTTGCCATACTAACCACTGCACTATTGGTTAAGTGGTAAAAAAAAAATTTAGTTAGTTCTGGGTCCGTATCCTTAAAAAAATAGACGTGTGTATTCCTAGCAGTTTAGCACCGGAACAATGTTGGCGTGTAAATATTATTATTGGTCCAAATTATTATTATTATTATTATTTTTAATATTTAACTACTATTTGACCCAACTTTCAATTATATTTTAACACATTACACAACACGTCAATCAACACACAGCTCGGTTATTTAACAACCCCACCTCCACTCAACAACAGCCCTGTACTGGTTGACCGTGTTACGAGTAAATATTCAACAAGAATAAGGACTATTTATGTAACTCTCATCTTGTTGGAGTATCGTCACATGTTCCGATGCACTGCCAACATTTTTAACTACTATTTCTTGCCCTAGAACTAGAATCTACCTCAACAATTATGAACACATACTCTCCCAAAAATTAGGGTTTCATCTTCAACCCTCACAACAACAACTGGTCATAATTTCACTAAATCATGCCTACTTTCACCACAATTGCGTTAGAAAACTTACTAGAACATCGTAATTCCATCAAGAATTCAAATTCGTCGACTTTGAAAACCCCTAGTTATGTTTCAAATCACGAAGAACAACTACAACAAGAAGAAGATGAAATGAAATTGAAAGAGAATAAGAGGTTAAATCATATATACATATCACCTGCGTTATATACAACACCTGAACCTACTCCAATTTTGGATTATAATTCATCATCTGGTTCAGTTTCGCCATCGCCGTATGTGTTCAATCGAAAAGGACGTGGTGGTGGTGGTGGTAGCGGAAGGTCGGTTAATCGGAGAATCGATGGGTTTGAAGTTGAATTAGGTGGTGATGTTGGAGGGGGTGAAAGTGGAAATTGTTTGGTTGTTGCAGGGGGTGAAACTGAAAATTGCTTTGTTGATAGTGGAGAGGTGGATGATGATGATGGTGATACATTTGGGGATCCGAGTTGTGATTCCATGAGTATTGCGAGTTTGAGTGAATTGAATGATTCTGGAAGGTTGTTAGGGTTTGAGGATATGAGTGTTGTGTCTAATCAAGTTGGGGAATTTTATGATGCCATTGAAGGTACGGAATTGATTTTTTTTTATTATTTTTTTAAAAGTTCATTGATTTCTATGCTTATGTCTTATAACTGATCATTTCGCCCTGAAACAGTTTATGCCTTGAATTTTTCTTTGTAGTGGTAGGATTTACCTATTTAGTCGGTAGAAATTATTTCGATAATCATTTTGTTGATTTTGAGCTGCGATTTACCTGGTTAGAGGTTGATCATTAGGTGGTGTTTGTAATTGCTTATTATAAGCACTTATATGCTTAAACCTACTTAATTTCTAGTGCTTTTTCGGTAGTAAATACACATATAAGCAGTTGTCATAAAGGTGTTTGGATCTGCTTATCTGCTGTCAAAATCAGCAGATAAGCACTTATTTAAACGATCCCAAACAGCCCCATAAGAATATTATTACGCATACTCTTTGAAGTATGAAATTTGGATTTCTGTAAATGAAACTTGAAGTATAGGATGATTAAATTTAAAGATATAATTGATAATTGATGTATCGGAGAACTAGGAGCTAGTTTGGCTTTTAACGCTTAGTTGAGTACTCGTGTAGTTGCGTTTAATGGTTTTTCGTCAATTCAGAGGCTAGTTTGTTGACCTAATATAGTTTTACTAGGAGACCTTTGGTTGTCTTGTATTAAGGGGTGATTGTTTCATGGATGTTGGTTGAAATTAACCTCTGTTTTTCGTTGTTGCTTCATCATTTTTCTTCTTAGCTCTGTATTTTTAACGTTGTGAAGGTCTTTAATCGAAAACATTGCTAGCATTATCAATTTTCATGTTAATTTTAATATTTAGGTTTAGTGTATGTTTACTAGAAAGAACAAATATATTTTGAGGACAATAATTAATTGGTGCCAAGTCGTTAAAGCTAGGCCAATATTATGCTCTTATTTAGGTTTAGTGTATGTTTACTAGAAAGAACAAATATATTTTGAGGACAATAATTAATTGGTGCCAAGTCGTTAAAGCTAGGCCAATATTATGCTCCAAAATCTTCAACTAGTTTCACATAGATAGACAGACTTACTTTAGAGGTGGCGTATTTAAACCATCCATCAATGAATTGGTCAATTTGCAGTATCTTTTATCTGAAGTAGCTGAATCAAAGTATTTTGTTACAACAGAAACTAGTTAAACTTATTAACAAGTAGCCCATAGTTAATGTGCAGCCATTTGAATCATTTATATTCAAAGATGTAGTACAGATAGTTATTAGTGTTAAAGTATTATTTTGTAATTATTATATATCACAATATTTATCAAAATTGACAGAAAAAGAACACTAGTTGGGCAGACCTAACGTGCCCTGCCATATTTGTATTTGTCTAAAAATGCCCTATTACATGTTATTCATTCTGTCTGACCCGCCCATATTGACACGTTTAATGTCTATACAATTCTTTAGTATACCTGCTTAATCTGGTATTTTTTGCACAGATTTCTCCTCAGATGGTTCTATGCTATCTTGTAGTCGAAATCTAGAATCAGAACTGCATACCATAAGGCTTGCTTTAATTGACGAATCTGGAAAACGCAAGATTGCAGAAGATGATCTTGCGACAATGTGTGCTCATTGGCAAAGTGTCAGCAAGCTTTTACTTCCTCACACTGGTCAAACGTCTCGTGTAGCTTCGTGCGATAGCAGTCCTATGAGGTTTGACATTAATGAAGTAACGCAGTTCTCTCAGGAAGTTATATATGTTAGATATGTGACTGAAGCCATGGAGAAGGCTAAAGCGAGGGCAGATGCTGAGGTGGCTGCTGAGGTCATCATAGGAGCTAAAGACAAAGAGATCTCCCGGCTGAAAGACAGGTTGCAGTATAATGAAGCAATGATCCGTGAAATGTCCCAAAAGAATCTTGAAACAATGGGTACAACTACAATCCCTTTAATCTTTATTTCCTTATCCTTTACCTAGAGAAAAATGGGCGGGTTTGGTCTCTTTTAGTACTGTCAAATAGGGTGAAATTCTTTTGTACGGGTCAAATCAAGGTTGCAAAACTCGCTATTTGGGAGTAAGTGGGGATTAATCGGATTGGACTTTTTATACATTTCTAAATGATATGTGTAAATATAGAAGTAAACAATAAACACAAACTTTAACATAGTTGTCTAAAAACATAAACATAATCGTTCATTTGTTCAAAAACTATAAATTCTAGTTTAAATTCATGTTAAAATGTTGAACTATTATGACTTTGACCGACTTTGACCAACAAATCCGATTTTGACCCATTAACCAACGCTGACAGATTAAATATATGGATTTTGAAAAATCGGATCGGTCTATTCTTAAAAAGGAGTAATTGGGGATTAATCGGGGTTTTTTACAAGAGGTGATCCGTACACCACAATTTGTAGCCATACACCACTAAATGTACATTAGACAGTTATGCGGTATAATAATATAAAGCACAACTAGTGGTGTATGGCTTAAAATTGGTGGTGTACGAATCATCACCCTTTTTACAACAGTGGGTCAAATCTGGTTGGCTAAGTCTCAGTGCTTTTGATATAGTTTTATATTCTTTTTATCTGTAAACAAATCTGGGAGTGTTTTGGGGTTGTCTTTTGAAATAGATAATCTGATATTCTATTTGGGAGTGTCTGGATTCTGATTAGATACTTTTTAGAGTGAAATAATTATTTCTCGGGTATCAGTTTGAAAAGTAGCTTCATTGAATCTGATTAGCTGATTGTCACATAAAACATGGTCTCTATAAAAACGTAAACCCAGACACCCCCTTTAACGTGTACATAATATAATATCCCTAAAATTATTACTTTTTTGGTATTGATAAAGTTTCTTTTTTTTGGGAATGTATGCAGAGGTGGCGCGAAGGCAGAGAGATAAGAAAAGGGGGCAGAAGAAGTGGTTATGGAGTTGTATAGGGCTGTCCGTTGTCATTGGAGCTTCTGTCATCGCTTACTTGTACGCTCCGCAGCATCAGGCGTTGCAAAATGTTAGTGAAATACAACAGCCAGAAGCTGTTCACGATTAGTGTATTAGGATACTAGAGGTGACGACGTTACATGTGAAACGTGTTCACATCTCAAATAATACAACAACGTTAGAGGCTTGACCAAAAAGGTTTGTTATTGGAAGTAATGAACTGGTCATGTAGCTCATAAAAATGATCTTCACAATTTTGCTACTTGTTATAGTAGTTTGATTCGGCCTAGTCCGGCTCTTAAAAGAGTTTACTGATGATACAATTTAGTTTGTAGATGAAAAGGATTGAGTGAAATCCTTGACCATGCCTTTTTTTTTTTGGTCACATTGCGTGTGACATTCTTTTATACATGTCTTTTGTGTTTGTATAATTTGTCAAATATATTATTTCTGAAGTTACAATCAATCTTCTTAAACAAATTAACTCATTCACCTTTATTTTTGGTGAACTTCACAAAGCATGTTCTTATTGACCCAAGTAACACTGAATGGGAGCATGATGCCATACACAAACTGGAACCATCTTTTGAGCAGCTGCTTCAAGATTAGCTTACACAAATATAAGTCAAGTCCTCGATGTTTCCAAATCTCATTACTAATCCAGCAGCAGCTATATTTCGCGGGGATAATACTCACACACTCAATATTGATCCATATACACCTAATTGACTATTATGTCCTTGCCTACAATAATAAAGGTTCAAGTCCCAAGATAAATTGAAGGTTATTATTGCAAGTTTTATGGTAAAAAGTGTGTATGGACTATGGATCAAAAACTGGTGTGTGAGTATCACCTCCCATATTTCGCCTTATGGTCATTTGATATTTTATGTTTGCGCTACACAAATTGCGTTGTTCATGAAAACTAGGGACACGTGATGGTAAGTTACTTGAGAGATTGTAATTGTATTCTCGAGTTTTTTTTTTCAGCAGAAAGGAATGAAAAAGAAAGGAGATGTGAGTGTTTTACTATCCTTCCCAATCTGTCTAAATATGGGCGAAGAGTGTTGTTAACAAAATATTAATGTACTATCCTTTCTAATCCTCTACTCTCCTATTCTTTCCGCTTAAAAAAAACTCGAGAATCACTATTATTTTTATTTTATTTTTGAAAGGCAAGCAGATTTTATTATTAAGAATAAAACAGTACACGAAAAAAGACTAGCATTGAGCTAGACACAAAAAAAGACTAGCAAGGAGCTAGACAATTACACGAAACAACACACAACCGCAAAAAAGGACGCTCGCACATACAAAGGCACGAAACTAAAGAAGACACACAATCACGAGGACACGACACGACAACTAAAATACTATGTTTCCGAGTCCGATGAAGCGCAAGAAGAGCAACACGAGCAACAACCAATATCCTCTTCCGAGTTATTCATCACATTCTCGATAAAATATTTATCGTGCCACCGAAAATTATCTCGACGTCGGTTACGCTTCAAATTATTCGTACCCCACACATGTTTAATAAAATGACTTTTGATCAAAGGAGGAGCTTTTTTCCTTTTAACACGAAACCGAGCTACCGCGGTAAAAGCAGGACAGAGGGGTACGTCCTGCAAGTCGGCATGAACATTTTCTATTGGGCTAGGGTCACCCACTTCACGTTCATCTAAGCCCAGGTCCAGCCTGTTTAGGGCCTGATTGTCCATAGCAAATTCACATGGAGAGTCTGGCCCAACATGAGGAACTTGCCCAACATGAGGAACTGGCCCAGTTTGATGTTGATTTTGGGAACTGCACGAATGGGGAATCGGATAAACAGGCACACGCGTGCCCTTGATTTCCTCGAACACAGCACCATCAACGTTGAAAATTGCATCAGAAGACATCGGCGACTGTAAATTTTTGGGCAGTGAGTCGCCGCCTAATTTGAAATCCGGTGTGGATGTCGAGTCTAGAGGGTCGTCAGACTGTGGCGGAACTACGTTATCACCAAAATCAACCGTCGTGATCTCTCCCTCTTCAACCTCTTCATCAACGACAATATCGATATTCACGGTAAGATTATCACCCTGAAATCCCATCTTAACTTCTTCACAATGCACATCCCCCTCCGCCGTTACATTAAGCTCACGTGACGAAACTGAATCCATATCTGACGATTTATTATCACCCAAATTATAACCCTTGGCCTGCTTCGAATGAATCCCACTATCAGCATCTTCGAATCGGAACTTATTTACTTCGATTAGAGACCACGAAATCCGATCCTTGTTAAAACTAAAAACAAGATTATGATTGCTCACCGATTCCGGAAGATCAAAATTGATCCATTTACCTCCGACTTTTATCTCGATACGATTTGAATTATTATGCTGAGACACATTGGGTTGTTGGTTAGACCCAACAACAGAATCTGCGAAGGATTTACCTTCCCGACTAATTGGATTTGACGGGTTTGACGAAGCACGACTCCAAGGAGCATGTGGAAATTCATCATAATCATCGACATTTAGATTGGGAGCACGACCACAAACATCGACATTCAGGTTAGAAACACGACCTTTATTCAGTACTCGTTTGGTTACATTTCTCTCTAAGGCTTTATAGGCACGAATCCACCTCCCGTTGACATGTATGTTGTTTAAAACTTTCGTGAAGGAATCGATGTCGGAAATGCCATCGAATCGGACGTACCCGAAGCGTTGGCCGCTCGACAATCTCTTCCGAGCGAAGTACACGTCTTTGAGAGCCCCATAATTCTCGAAAACTCTCCGACAATCATCACGAGACCAAGAATCCAGAAAGTTGAAAATCAAAAACGATGTAACACGACTATCACTCGACTTTGTAGGCGAAAAGCCATTTGGCTTCGACATAGGGATTACATCATCTTCGGCCATATCTCATTCAGGCATTTAAACAAACACATTGCGTGCATAACCAAAACCCCAACAAATCACACATATATATGACACAAATTCGTTCAATTATACAAATTAAACAAAAAAGATGAAAAATTTATGAATTGTGAAACTGACCCAGATGAAATTAATTGCTGAAGAGCTCTGGTTTCAACGGGATCTGATAGATCTAGAAGAGAGGCGGTGGTTATGAGGGGAGTGGTGTATAAGCAGCTATTTTACAGAGTAAGTAAGCTAAACCCTAAATTAATACGTACGCAGTCAACGATGCTTGAAATGATCGGTGAATTTGAATGTTGAACCTGATATAACCTGATCAGTTTAGTGTGGATTAGAACATGAGTGTTTGGTTCTTTTCTTCTTTTTTCTTTTTCAAAGGCTGATAATTATATTGAAAAGCACTCAAGGAGAGTGCAGCTGATAATTATATTGAAAATCACTATTATTTTTTAATCCGTCTATTTTCTTTCCTTTCCCATTAAAAAAAATTTGGAGAATGTAGCGCAAGTGATTTGTGCACATATTTTCACCTCAACTTGCTACTGCCTAATATTGTAAGTCAGATTCCACGAGCTACCAGAAATAAATGATACAACATTGCCTATGCACCCGATACGGTACAGACAGTGTAACAGTAGAAATTTTTTGGTTAGACGAGATTTATCCCACCTGTCTTTATCGTAACAGGATGGTCAACAAATATTTGTGTAAAATTAATATATGCGCAAGTGGGAAATGTGGAATGGTGTAAAAAGGGATGGTTGCGCATGTGGGAAATGCGGGATGGTAAAAAAAAAATATGGTCAAAATGCAAACCATGTCAATTCATGACACATTTTGCAAAACCTCATACACCTAACCCATCCCGTATTTCCCACATGCGGAACCCTCACTTTTTACACCATTCCACATGTACCACCTGAGGATATACTAGTTTTACGAAAATCTTGGTTGACCATCCTGTTATGTTAAAGACAGTTGGGATAAATCCCGTCTAGCCAAAAAATTCTAACAGTAGTAGCTCAAACACTTACTTACCCTACAATTCAGGGGCGGCAACAAGGGCTATCAATCCAATATGTTGACATGTTGTTTGAGCTATCGATTCATTTAATATGTTTGACATGTTATTTGGGCTATCAATCCGGGGTGGTGTGAGCCTCCCTTAGCCCAATTCTCCATTACATCCCGACTTTTATTTTACAAGCCTTGCAAACTACTATTTGATCTTAGTCGGTCATTTTTACTGAAGAACTAAACAAACAATTTGTAATTCTCTGCCAAGAACTAAACAATTCGTAAGTTTTCTTTTCTATTTTTTTTAAATGTATATTTCATATAATACTATTTATTAACTAATAATTTGTTAGTATCATGATCATGATTAATGATGACAATGTATAAGATTAATCGAAACCGCATAAATAACTTGTGATGAAATTGATTTAATTTGATACTTTTGTAAATTGAAAGTTGTCCCTCTTGTGTTTTTATTTAGCTTACATTCACAAAATTAAATTCATATTACTAATAGCTAATGTAATAAACTATTGTCGATCCTCATAAACTCACCTTAGCAACACATACTTGTTTATATATTGTTAGCCAATCATTAATAACTTCTGTTATTTAGTGAAAACTTTACCGGTAGTCCTGGCTTCGCCTCTATTTAAGCTGCTTCGAAAGTCTTTAAAGGTTAGATCATTTAAATCAATTAAGTCAGTCCATGGACTCATTACTACAATGGGACCAACCTTGCCACAAGTTGAGTTTTACCAGAATAACCTTCTCTCTGTGTACACATCATTGGGTTACATATCTGTTGCCCGCAAGGTGTTTGATGAAATGTCTCAAAGAAACGTTGTCTCCTACAATACCATGATTGGTGCTTATTGTCGACATGAAAATGTAGACGAAGCATGGAGGTTGCTTTCTGAGATGATGTGTCTTGGATTCGTTCCGACCCAGTTCACGTTTGGTAGTCTTTTATCGTGTGATTCGTTAGATGTTGATCAAGGGTTTTGTTTGCAAGCCGTGGCTTTAAAAAATGGGCTGTTTTTTGCTGATGCGTTTGTTGGAACTGCATTAATGGGCTTGTTTGGGAGGCTTGGTTGTGTTAATGAAGCATTTTCGGTGTTCGATGAAATGCCATATAAGAATGTAGTGACATGGAATGCAATGATATCTTTTTTTGGACATGAAGGATATGTAGATGAATGTATGATGACTTTTTGTCAGCTCAGGAGGACCCATTTGACATTGTCTGAATCATCATTTGTTGGTGCTTTATCTGGTTTTCAATCGGCGGAAGATCTAGAATCTGCTGAACAACTACATGGGATAGTTATTAAGTTTGGATTGCTATGTAAAGTTGCAGTTGCTAACTCTCTTGTTAACGTATATGGAAAGTGTGCAAGCACGTTTGTAGCGGTGAAGATGTTTAAAGTGGTACCCAACAGAGATTTGGTATCATGGAATACGATTATTGGAGTGTTAGCGAAAGGGGATGAACCTGTAAAAGCAATAGAGTTCTTCTGCAATATGTGTATAGACGGTTTTCAACCAAACCAGACGACATTTTTAAATGCTATTAGTGCATGCACGAGGTTAAATGACCTAGCTTTTGGAGAATTTATCCATGCTAAGATACTCAAAAATAAACTTGAAAATAACGTCCTTGTAGGAAGTTCATTGGTTAGTTTATATGCTAAACATGATAGATTAGATTATGCTCGGCGCTGCTTTGACGAAACACTTGAAAAGAATGTGATATCTTGGAATGCTTTACTTGTTGGATATACCAAGAGATGCTGTTCAACATCTGTTTTGCTACTTCGGGAAATGATACAGTCGGGTATTACTCCAAACGAGTTTTCGTTCTCTAGTGTTATAAAGTCACTTTCAACATTCGAATTGAAGGAGGTTCATTCTTTGGTAGTAAAAATGGGTTACCATTTAAATGAGTACGTAAGTAGTGCACTCATGACCACTTATGCCAAAAACGGTTTAACAGATGAAGCATTGAGTTTGTATGATGATGCTGAAATGGGCCATTCTGTTGTTCAATCAAATATAATTGCTGGGATGTATAATAGAAGTGGTCAATACCATGAAACTCAGGAACTGTTTTGTGACGTAGCTGATCCCGATATTGTATCATGGAACATTCTGATTGCAGCTTGTTCACGTAATGGAGACTACAAAGAAGCTTTTGAACTTTTCTATCACATGCAAATGGACTGCATTCTTCCTGATAACTACACATATGTTAGCCTCGTTAGCATTTGTACGAAACTATGTAACCTTGGTTTGGGCAGTTCGCTTCATGGCCTAATGATAAAACTGGATTTCAAGCTTTGTGACATTATGGTTTTCAATGTAATGATAGATATGTATGGGAAGTGCGGGAGTTTAAGGAGTTCAGTTGCGATGTTTGATGAAATGAGGTATAAGAATGTCATTTCGTGGACAGCGATTGTTTCGGCATTTGGTCTACATGGACATGGACAAGAGTCATTAGAAATGTTTAGACAGATGGAAACGGTTGGTATTAAACCAGATAAGGTTGCTTTTGTAGCGGCTCTTTCAGCCTGTCGACATGTTGGGTTAGTAAAAGAAGGGATGGAATTGTTTGAAAATATGAAAGAAAAATACGGGATCGAGCCACAAATGGAACACTATCTTCTTGCGGTGGACTTAATGGCAAAACATGGTCATCTGAAGGAGGCAGAAAAGTTGATCTCAGGGATGCCTTTTTCGCCAACTGCCAGCATTTGGCGTAGCTTTTTTAACGGTTGCAATAGACAAAGAACGATAGAACATCTCGCCCTCCAAATCTAGACATATTGATCATTGTAAGTATTCTGGATCTTTTATATTAATAATGAACCGTTTATCTTTTTTATATAGAATTATTAATTATTATGATTTTGATAGCCACAAGTTAGGTCTATATATTGAAGTTTTATAGCATTAGAAAGTACTGAATTTTTTGTTTCCTTTATTGACTTACTAGTATTTCAGAGAATAAAAAACAATGCGGTTTCTATAGCTTAAGATGAACACAGCTCATTTCTTAATCCTGTTTTCTGATATATTCCAATGTGTCCTGAAATAATGAAACATATATAAAAATTGATAATGAACTTTTTAGAGGAAATAAGACAAAAATCTGTTCAAAATAAGTCAACTTAACTGGTTGCTAGGTTCTTCTACTAGATCTCCATGACGAGGAGGTGTTACAACTTTATAAAGTTTACTGTCCCGGCTTGATCAATAACATATCAAAATTATAATTAATACGGAGTAACAGATTTTGTTTTCGATACAATGATATTGTAAATTCTAGAAAGATAAACACGGATGGACGTGAGATAAACGCGGATTAAACACGGAGGAAACTTTGAGGGGCCTAAGAGCAAACACGGAGTGAACACGGAGTAAACGCGGAGGGGCCTAATAGCTAGCACGGAGGAAACTTTGAGGGGCCTAAGAGCAAATGCGGAGTGAACACGGAGGGGCCTAATAGCAAACACGAAGGGACCTAAGTGCAAATCTTTTAGAAGATTTTTGTCTATATAAAGCCGGAGATAGAGTCATTGGAGAGCAGCTCACATTTTGACACTTCGCTACTGTCATCTTTTCTCTCTCTAAAATTGTTTATTTCTCTAAAATCTTTAGTAATTAGGTTCTTTTTTCTCAAATAATATGTGAAGTTAATAGGCTGGTTGTTTCTTAAACTATTCTTCAGTGTAACTTTGTAAATGGTCTGTTATCAAGCTTTTATTGCCAAAAATGATTTTCTTTCGTAATAAAATTTCAAGAAGATCTGATGTTTGCACAACATTGGCGCATCGTGATTAGTTTGTTTGTGAGGAATGTGACATAGAATTAACTGGGAAGCGAAGAACTCTCCAATTGCACAATCTAATTGTAATTTTTTCTCAATTCTTAAATTCGATCTCTTAATCTCAAACGAATTTTTCTTTTGATTTTTTTTTTTTTTCCAGTGGTGTTTGTTTCTTTTTCATAATGTTTAATTATCTTCGAAATCATCTTATCTGAACAGTTCATAACTGGAATTCCGATCATGGAACAACGCTTGAACTGTGGCCAACAGCTTCAGTGGGAGAAGGTAAAATATGAATACCAGCTTGCCTTTTCTTTCAAAAAAAAAAAAAAATAATAATAATAATAATAATAATAATAAAAATTAAAAACTGTAATTAGTAAATTTATAACAATTTATAGCATTTCTGGGATGAAATTTATAACAGCCAGCTGTGTATTTAAATTTTGTCTTTTTACCATATAAATCTAAAAATATATTTTTTTTTTAATTAATGGCTGAATTACAAATACTACCTGTTGCACTGAAGGACAAAAATAGGAAAGCAATTAAGTATGAATTAATTCTAATATTCCTGTTTTCTTTTTTGTATAGATCCCGGAATTCTTCGTCAACCTACTTGTGCCGGCAGATGTTCTCACTTACCCTCGTGGAATGGCTCCTAAATCTGCAACTAAAGCCAGTTTGGAGATAGGCGGAATGCAGGTTAGCATTAAATTCAGAACACATGCGATTTATAACAAAATCGGATGCAATTATGAAACCTAGATGCATACGCATCTAGATTTTAATTGCTTATTTGAATGATTGGTCCAGATTAGATCATTTATTCTTCTAATAGTACTAGAGTTTTTGTTTGAACTCTTGCCTTTGTGTGTGTAAATTCTGATATGATTATGTATTATTGGCTTGATCTTATGATATCGACCATTATGCTTGAATTTTCTTTCAGGTTCTTTCTGAAGGAGACAAAGAAACGTTGAACAAGTGCAGAGACATGGCTAAAAGAGGAGAATGTGCTAACCAGTTTTTCTTGTGTTTATTTTTTTTGTACACATTACTCTAAGGCGGATCAACATGATTACAATCCGAATGATATGGTCAGTCGAATGCCGGATGACATAGTAGTAACAATTTTGTCCAAATTGCCGATTAAGGATGCAACACCTGCCTTGTTGCTAGACGATGGAGGTACATGTGGTGCCGAACAACCTCCCGATTAGAATTTGAAGATAACAAAACAAGGCCTTTAAAAAAAAAAAAAGATAACAAAACAACGTTCAGGATAGGAGCGCAACCAGAACTTGGCTTAGTTGCAAGGAATAAGCATATCAAGTATTTAAGTGGGTCAACCGTATTATGGCTCAACATAGGAGCTCTTCAATTGAAGAGTTCAGGATTGTTTTGGACTTGGACAAGCACTCTAAGGGTGCTATAACCAAATGGATCGAGTTCCCAATCTCTAAAAATGTCCATAGTCAGTTTAAATTATGTACTTTCTCCATAGTCAATAGTTTAAATTATGTACTTTCTCTATAGTCCATATGTCATGTAGTAGTGGTCATAGCCGTGTGAGTGTCTACTTGTATAAACTAACTTGATAAATTTGTTAATCTTGATAAATTTTTGTTGTACTCTTGATAATATTATGTGTTGGTGATTATGATGTGATCAATTAATTTACTTTAACTGGAATTTACCTAAGGTCAAGAGGATTTCAATTTCAAGTTAAGATAGGAGGCGCAAGGTGTATATATACTTATATAAACCAACTTGATTCCATGGTGAATGGAAAGGAATGTGGATGTAGATCAACGAGTGTATTTCTTGATCGTTGTTGTAAGTGACAATATTATGTGGTTACTAATGATATGCCTACCGGAGTACCGGGTCTCTATCCGGAATATGTAGCTCACCAGAAGAAATCCATTTATATCCGATATACGGTATCCATATCATACATACCATTCGAAATGAAGTTTCTACCAAGAGTATTAAAACCATCAAAAGATTATAACCGGACAACAGTGTACGAAAGACGCTATCAGGCTGCAAACACTGTGTAAGCCATGATTGTACAAACTCTAGTATTTGCCTATAAATAATACCACTCTTCATTCTAGAAAACACACTGACACTCCTTTAGGATACTAGTACAATTCTAGAAAACACACTGACACTCCTTCAGTAGTACTTTTTCACTATCGAGTCGAACCCTGATAGATTGATTGATAAGCTACCCTCGTGATTTCTAAAGCATGAGGTCTGCACGGTTTCCTAACTGGAGAGTAATCAATCAATCCTCAAACATTCGCCCACTACTCTTCACACTCAAGCCAACTGGTTACCACTCATCCTAACTAGTAACCAGAATACACTTTAGAATACACTTGATTAGTTACTAAACTATTACAATAGTCATAAGATGTGATTGTTGGAACTAGTGACATAATTAGTTGTCTCTACAGGAGTCGTCTTATAAACAAACACCACTTTTCAAAGGGCGCAATTAGTGTTGGTCACTGTTACTTTGAAAGTACGGGAAATGGGGGAGTCGGTTGTAAGAAGTGATGGAATTCGGTGTGGACGCTTAAGAAAATTTTCTTATCGTGGATGGCTTTGATTAGTACCTTGATTATTACATGAAATAAAGTTACGATTTGATCTTAATAGATTAAAATGAAATTGAGGGAGTAAGTTTTGACATCACTTTTTAAGATACGATAGAACTGCAAATTTTTTTTTTTTTGGGGGTTGAAGCTACGAATATGTGATATTGTAAATTGTAGAAAGATCACATGAATGGACCTAAGATAAACGTGGATTAAACACGGAGGAAAATTATAGGGGCATAAGAGCAAACACGAAGTAAGCGCGGAGGGGGCTAATTGCGAACACGAAGGGACCAAAGATAAACACGGTGGAAACTTTAATAAGATTTGCACTTAGGTCCCTTCGTGTTTTCTGTTAGGCCCCTCTGTGTTCACTCAATGTTTGCTCTTAGGCCCCTCAAAGTTTCTTCCATGTTTATCTTTGGTCCTCCGTGTTTGCAATTAGGCCCCTCCAAGTTTACTTCGTGTTTGCTCTTATGCCCCTAAAATTTTCCTCCGTGTTTAATTCAAGTTTATCTTAGGTCCATTCATGTGATCTTTCTACAATTTTCAATATCACATATTCATGTCGTTTTGTAAATGGTCTGTTATCATTTTTTTTTTTTTTTGTGCCAAAAATAATTTTGTTTCATAATAAGATTTCAAGTAAATTTGATGTTTGCAAAGTATCGGCGCATCGTGGTCAGTTTCTTTGTGAGGAATGTGACATAGAATTAACAGGGAAGTGAAGGACTCTCCAGTTGCATAATTTAATTAAAAGTTTTTCTCGATTCTTAACTTCGATATCTCAATCTCGAACAAGTTTTTTCTCTTGATATTTTTTCTGTGACGACCCGAAAATTTCCGATCAAATTTAAACTTAATCTTTAAATGATTTCGACACGATAAGCAGAGTGTGTAATGTTGAGTCTCCAAATTTTTGAACTGTTTATATGAAATTAGTTAATCTTTGACTATCCCGACGATTCACGAACAATTGTTGTAAATAAATAAATATATATAAAAATGAATGTAAGTATTGAAAATAATAAAATGATATTGAATCATTAGAATCAAATATGTAAGGTATGATACAAAATACTTAAGTTGTTATTAAAATAAATCTATATATATGGTTTCTATAACTATTATGATATGTACATTAAACTAAAATTTATAAATAATAAATATTCAATAAAAATTATTATATATTCTATAACTAATAAATATTACATAATTAATAAACTGTAATATTAAAGTATTAAATGTAATTACAAGTTTAATTATACTTGTATTATTATTACATAAATTATTATTATTAGTATCATTAAAGATTATAGTATAAAATTTGTTACATGTAATTTGTTATATTATTATTGGTATTATTATGATTATTGTTATCATTATCGTTATTATCAATATTATCATATTATTATTATATTTATTCTTAAAAAATATTATTATTATTATTATTAAACTAACACTAATATTAAAATTTTAAATATTTTATTATTATCATTATGATTACTAAAGTAAGTATTATTAATATTATCAGTATTATTATCATTTATTATTATTATTATTATTAATAGCATTATTATTAATATATCTATATTTATTATTATTTTTTTTAAATGTGTTCTGTGATATAACCATTTTTCCTAACACAATCTCACTATTCTGGATTTTGTTTCCTACATTTAAAAATCGAATCTCATCTCAGATATAACCAAATACTGTTATAAATCGATATCAAACTTTTTATCATCTTTACTTTTATTTTTTTGTTCTTGTCGGCTTGATTGAATGGTTTATATCGATCACCATTGCTATCAGACAGCATTGACTCAATAACACCTACTACATCATATATTAATCGCTATATAATTCGTTCCTTACAAAATTAAACTGAAAAAACAATTTAAAAAAAAAAAACCCAGTTCGTTATGCTCTGTACTTCATAATTTATTCAAAACATCGAAATCAAATCCCATTTCAAAATCCATAAATGCAAAGTTGTTGGAAATCTTCCACTTAAACTTTCTGTAAAGTTTCAAACCTCAATTTTTTAGTATCGAACTCAAATTTTCGAGTCAAACTTGTATTTCAAAAAGTCAAACGTTATGTTCATAGAAAAATTCGTAATCAATTTAATGTTTTAAGTTAAATTGACAATTCAAAAAGTTTCTAGGAACGTTTATTTATCTAATTCATGTTATAACTTTCATCTAAAACAGTCTAGAATTTGAAATTCGATTTATGGTTCATCCAGTTCATGACGAGTCTGTTATTGCTCAAATTTCATCCCTTCTGTTTTAATTAATCCAATTGACTATTAAAAGTCGTTTCTGTTTTAGTTAAGGAATCTAAGTTGTTCAGAAAATTGACTGTTTTGATGGTAATTTGTTCTGGTCGAATTTGAAATTGGAGATGAATGTAGGAGCACGTTTATTATGGGTTAGATAAATTAAGAATGAATATTATTCAGAAAAACTGAGACGGATTGGATGGTCTTGAGTGTTTCGATTGAGCGAGTGGTTGAGGGTTCGAGCCCGGGAGATGGCAAGTTTTTTAAAAAAAAAAAAACTAGTTTAAAGGTAGTTTCTTCTTTTTTAAATTTTTATTATTATTATTATTATTATTATTATTATTATTATTATTATTATTTTTATTATTATTATTATTATTATTATTATTATTATTATTATTATTATTATTATTATTATTATTATTATTATTATTATTATTATTATTGTTATTATTGTTAATACTAATTGTTATTATTATTAATGTTGATATGATAAGTATTATTGTTATTAACATTATTATTATAATTATTATTGTTATTATTGTTATTATTAGTATTATAATTGTCATTTTTATTATTATCATATTTATAAGTATAATAACTATCATAATTATTATTATTATTATTATTATTATTATTGTTATTATTATTATTATTATTATTATTATTATTATTATTATTATTACAAGTATTATTAATGTTATTATCATTATTAGTATAAGTGTTATTATTATTATTATTATTATTATTATTATTATTATTATAATTATTATTATTATAATTATTATTATTATTATTATTAAGACTATAATTATTATTATTATAATTAAGTATTAGTTAGTAATATCATTATTGATAATATTATTATTATTAAGTATTAATAATGTGTTTATCATTAATAATATTACCAATTAAGTATTGTTATCATTATTATTATTATGATTAATATTATTATAATGAAATAATAGAATTTATTATTTTACTTCATTAATATTAGTATTAGCATCATTCATAAACATTAGTATTATTAATTTACTTATAATTAATATTATCATCATTCAAATTACAATCATTATCGTTTTACTACTAAAATAAGTATTAATAATATTATTATGAATATTAACATTAATATGAATTTTCAATCATTAGTATTATTATTAAAAAGTTATTATCATTAATGTTACTTTTACAAAATTATCCTTTTATAATCCTTAAAAACAATCGTTATTATTATCCGTAATATCTATATGAAAATAATTATATTTATAAAAATAGAAGTTTAAAAGACTTGGTTAAGATAATATTTATAAAAAAAAAAATTGAAGACTATATATATAAAGATATATTTAAAATACTTAGCTTAACTATATTAATATTATTATGTACAAAATAAAAAGATATAAATAAATAATAAAACTCGTAAATTATTAAATATAACAATTGCATCACTAATAAAAATATATAGATTTATTCGATTTCAAGAATATTTTTTAATATATATATATGAATAATATAGGTTCGTGAATCCAAGGCCAACTGATGTTCTGCGAGGTGTATATAAAATACTATTAAATTTTATAAGGAAATACTATTAAATACGATACAATTTTACACAAGATATTTATTTATTTATTGAATGAATATACTTAAACCTTGCTACAACACTTATAGGCAGTGTACCTAATCGTACAGTAGTGTAGTTTTTAGTAAGTCCGGTTCGTTCCACAGGGAATCTTTTTCACAAAGCTTAACGCTATATTAGTTTTATTTTATAAAAATATAAATATATATATAAGTAATATTATTATTATAAAGGGGTTTTTTTACCGTTTAATGACCGGTTTGTCGATTTTAAAACTTTAGTCGCAGTTAAAACCAAAATTAAAAATAAATACAAGACTTAATGTAAAGTAAATAACGATAATGAAATTGTGATAAATAAAAGTGCGATAAAATAAACTTGCGATAATTAAAAAGTACGATAATTAAAAGTGCAATTAAATACAATAACAATAAATAAAAGTGCGATAATTAGAAGTGCAATTAAATATAAAATACAGGAAATTAAATATGAAATAAAAGAATTATGCTTATTTAAACTTCCGTAATCATGATGTTTGACGTGTTGATTTTAGTTTTATGCCCATGGGTTAATTGTCCTTTGTCCTGGATTATTTAATATGTCCGTCTGGTTTTTGTCCATAACAGTCCATCAGTCATAAATATAAAGTGCGAGTGTCCTCGTCAAATTATCCTTATACCCGAAGTCAAATATTCCAACTAATTGGGGACTTAAACTGTAACAAGATTTTAATACTTTGTTTAATAATTACACCAGGATGTCGACTGAGTGTAACCCAAGGTTTTAATATTTTATTAACAATTATGCCAAGTGTCCTTGTACATAATTTCACCCCTGTTTTAATAATTCTAGTGGCTATTAATCCATTCCCGTGTCCGGTTAAATGAACGATTATTCGTACATATAAATACCCCGCCCATCGTGTCCGATTGAGTGTATATGGTTATTTATAGGGACGTCCAATTGTAAATCTTTATATTAAAATTAACAAATTATCATTTAGTTAAACAAATATAAAGCCCATTAATAGCCCATAGTCTAATTTTCACAAGTGTCGTTCTGTTGTCCAAACCCCAATTATGGTACAAAGCCCAATTACCCAATTTTAATATTTTTAGCCCAACATCATGATTACTTTGGATTAAATAAGCATAATAATAACTTAGCTACGAGACATTAAATTAAAAAGGTTGAACATAACTTACAATGATTAAAAATAGCGTAGCGTTACACGGACAGAATTTCGACTTACACCCTTACAACATTCGCTAACATACCCTTATTATTAGAATTAAAATTAAAATTAAAATATAAATTATAAATATAAATATTACGTATAGATATAGAGAGATTGATAGATTATTGATATTTTTTTCGTCGAACTGCGTTGCCTTTTATAGGAATTTTCGGTTTTTGGGGCTCCGCGACTCGCGACCCTTTCCTTCTTCAAACTCCGCGAGTCGCGGAGTTTGTTTTTACAGCTTACCCAGCTTTGGCTCTTTGTTTGCCGACGATTTATTATATAAATATAATATATATATAATTAATATAATTAATTATATATTATATTATATTTATATACATAGTTAACTCGTAATTTTTAGTCTGTTGCGTCGAGCGTTGAGAGTTTACTCATGTCCCGGTTCCGGATTTTCGAACGTCCTTGCGTACAATTTAATATCTTGTACTTTGCGTTTTGAATCTTGTACTCTTGTAATTTCGAGACGTTTCTTATCAATAATTGGAACCACTTTGATTGTATTTTGTACTTTTGAGCTTTTTGGACCTTTGCGTCTTCAATTCGTCGAATCTGTCTTTTGTCTTCACCTTTTATTATTTAAACGAATATCACTTTTAAATAGAATAATTGCAACTAAAAGCTTGTCTTTCTTGAGGAATAATGCTATGAAATATATGTTCATTTTTAGCATTATCAAATATTCCCACACTTGAGCGTTGCTTGTCCTCAAGCAATATCGTCTTGAAATACTAGAATCACTTCTTTATTCTTCACACTTTGTACATCAGTGATTTCTATACGGCGGTATAAACAATGGTAGTAACGATATGGTTTACAGTCCCACATGACTATAAAATTTAGATCCATTAAGGAAATTGGATCTTTATGAAAACATTTGATCTTTTGAAAATTTTAATCTAGATTTTACCCTAGATAAGTTTTCCGGAATAACCCTTCACCGGTGTTTGCAAAATATTTTTGTGGGTTTGGTGGGTTTCAGATTTGAAAATTTTAGCTCAACACTTGTGGTTTTGTGTTACCCACTTGCTAACCTTGTATTAGGAAAGCAACACGTCCAGTTCACTTGTCCCGTATATTACCTTTCGGTAAACTACCGTCCGGTTGTAAAGGAAAGCGTTGAACAAGCAACTGTTAAGGCAATGTCCCCTGACATGCTTTTAATTATGGTATATAACATGTCGAACGCAATTACTATCCTTTGTAGGAGCAATAGTAAAGCTCACCCTTATGATTTTTCGGTCGGGCACAAGGTCCTGTCTTCGACCATGCTATGCAACCACCGTTCTTACGGTTGACACCTGATTTGGTTCAGATGACCTAATGAATTCCAGGTGAATTCCTAGGATTTTACGTTTAAAGGTAATGAACGCATTGAAAATGGGTTTTCAGAAAATAAATCGGTTTATAATTTGATCAAAATATTTTCTCGTTCAAGCTCGAGTTTAGATATCATTGAATTCCATGAGTTTGAATTCTCAATCTTTAAGGTCAATCTCAAGGATTGAGTAATATCACTCTTAAAAACTGATTTTTGATCTTTAAGGAGATTATCCTTTCTGGGGATCTGATTCATTAGTCTTATCCAGCTAATTTGCACGGTGCCCCCCCATTTTACGAGATAAATCCTTCTCATGGTTAGGATAAATCTGACCACTTGGCGACCCTGTTTTATGCTGAGGTCCGTGGATTTTCTGCTGATTTTAGTGATGACTTTTCTAGATTTTTCGTCAACCTACAGCTGGTCTGGACGACAACTTCCTGACCTAAATCAAGAAGCGCGTTTCTTTTTCGGAAGACTTTACTTCCTTTTAATGATGGAATTGATTCATCGTGTAGATCCATCTCTTCTTTTCTTTCATCGGGTAAAACAGTTTAGTTTAGTCCAAAGCAAAAGTATTTTCAGTTATTTGTTACAGAAATATGTGACATATGTTTAAAATATCTTGGTAAATTTTCCCACACTTGGCTTTTATTTTCCTTTTTATTGTCCTCTATTCCATTTTAAATGAATTTTAACATTTTGGTTTGTTTCTCAATTTATGTCCTTTCCGAGGTAACAATAATTTCGGTGTTAAAACCTAGTTTTATCGTTCATAAATATGTATAAACATGATTTTGAGTTCATTTAATTGAAAATTTTGAAAATTTTTACTAGAATTGGGTAGTCTGTATATAAGACTAGGGTTGTTCTTTATTATCAGAGAGCACTAGATTCTAATACAACTACTACTTTACTAGTATTTCTAATGGTAACCAAGTGTATAAAGTAAAAATTTTAAAATCCGAAAGAATTTATCCCCTTCCCACACTTAAGATCTTGCAATGCCCTCATTTGCAAGAAATCAGTAACAATTTAAATTATTGAGGGTGATTAGCGTAGAAATGATTAAATTTTACCAAAGTTTCCAAACATATTGTTGTTTGTGTTGAATGATAAATGGTACACATCATTTGTTCATTCCGTCTTGTTGTTATTTCACATATATTTTGCATCTTGGCGTCAAAATTAGTTGCTTTTGCTGAACTTAATGCCAGTCTTTGAAAATGCGTTGTTTTACCCTGTTGTGTACATAAGATAAACTGCAAACATATATACATATTTTTGAAGTTTGGTATATTACCCCACATTCAAAAATTATTAAAATCTAATAAAAAAATTAGAAAATTATAAAAACTATTACAATATTAACATAAGTATTAAATGTATCAACATTACAAATAATAAAATAAATAAAACTAAGTAGACTAGGGATGATACTGATACCAGTAGGGGTTCCATGCATAACCATATGTGTTATAAAATGCTTCGGCTGGGTTATACGTAGGATACGGTGGTTGGATCTCTATAGACCAGGGAGGAAATACGGGCGATGGAGTAGGAATATAGTTTCTACCTATTTGTTGGCAATAAGCTGTGATTTGGTTTTGATGAACTTGCCAATCTTCAAATGCTTGATGTCTAGCATTTTCGTACTCTTGTGAAGCTATAAACCTTTGCATTTCTGTCATTTCATTTCTCCCTCCCACATTACCTGGCTGTTGGTTTCTCTCAACCTATGGATGTCTACCATTATATCGTACTGCGGTGTTATTTCGCCTCTTCAAAACCTTCGCACCATGGTATACATTTAAACCTATTGTATCGCGGGGTTCTGGTTCTTCGACTAATAATCCCCCCCGACTTATATCCACACCGAGATATTCAGCAATCAAAGTAATAAATATACCACCTCATATTATGCTATGCGGTCTCATCCCCCGAACCATAGCTGATAAATAATAACCCACACAATAAGGTATACTTACAGCGCTTTGTGGGTCTCGAATACACATGTGGTAAAACAAATCCTGTTCATTTACCTTTTCCTTGTTCTTACCTCGTTGTGTAATCGAATTGGCTAAAAACCTATGAATTACTCTTAACTCTGCTCTATCTATATCCAAATAAGAGTAATTTCCCCCTTTAAATCAGTGATGGCTAGTCATTTGACTCCATACACCATGCGTATCAAAATTTTCGTCTATCTTTCTACCATTTAGTATCAACCCTCTACAATCGGCAGATGCTAACTCCTCAGGCGTATATATACGTAAAGCCTGAGCCATGTCTAGTAAAGACATGTGGCGCATCGAACCTCCTAATAAAAATCTAATAAAAGATCGATCGGTTAAACTAACTACCCGATCATTTATTTCTATACTACACAATAATTCTTCACACCATACTTTATATACAGGTCTACGCATGCTGAATAATCGTACCCAATCGTTAAAAGTAGAATTACCATACCTCTGTGTAAGTAATTCTCTAATTGGCCCAGTCAATTCTACAGCTTCTAACAGTTCCCATTCTATTACCCTAGGTACTTCAACAGCTTTAGAATGAAGAGTATACAAACCCCTTTGGTATTTTGGATAATCTATCCAACGTCTGTCAAATCTCAAGTTCGGGTACAAATCTTCCAAGTGCATATCAGAAAATGTCATAACTGGATGAGGTATATCTTGTTTGTAGTAGTTATCCACCTCCTGTTGTTCCGAATTCTCAGCAGGAGCATTGCGAGCTTGGGATAAAGATTCACCCCTTTCAGTCTGCAAAACACATCAAACACAATTTTTGTGCATCCAAATATGCATTAGTGTTAGCAAAATCATCAATCAAAATAATTACAATGACATGATCAATTTATATCAAACTTATGCTCATTTTCATATTTTTATCAAATCTACACTTTTTCAAATAAGCATATACGAAAATGTTCGCCAAGTTCATAAGCATTCAACTCAAATAACATGTCAAAATAATCATTACTAGCAATTAAACAAGTTTCAAATGGCATTATCTCTCAAAAATCAAGTTCATGAATTTTAGACTTGAAAAAGTCCACTTTAATTCTCAAAATCATGTTTAGGCTCAAGGTTTGGATCATTTAACTACCTAAACATGTTACACTACTTAATTTAGCAATAATTCATGACAAAAATCGGCCATAACCTGTTTATATCAAAAAGCCACAAATTGCTCAAGAACACAAACCCTAGATTACTCAAAATTTGAAGTTTAAGGCTTCTAATCATGTTAAATAGCATCAATCTAGGTTATACAAGCATAATACATAAACAATTTAAGCATAATTACACTAAAAAGCATCAAAATCGAATTGGGTATAAAATTGCTCAAGAACACTAATTTTCGGATTAAATGGTGTTTAGGTGTAGAAATTTACCATTTTTCTTGAGTAATTCCTTGATAGCATCCTTCTTAACATGATTTTAGTAAAAAATGTGATGATTTTTGGTGAAAAATTCGATTTTCGTGTGTGTTTTTGGGATGTTTTTTGCAGTATGTTTGTGTTGAGTGTGTGCAACTGATCTGTTCTGATGCGTTTTATTTTTTTCTTCTGAATTTTACATCCTCCGTGAGTCGCGGCATTTGGCCATTGCAAACTCCGCGAGTCGCGGCCACTTTTTTTTTTTTAAATAATAATCCTTACTTATAAAACAAATATAAAATAAATTTAAAATTTTGTTTTCCTTTGTTTTAGGACGATGTCGTTTCGGATCGATGTCCTAGTCCGTCCTTCGACAAAATTTTAAAATTTGTCTTTTTGTAGCGATTGTTTTAAAAGCTAAGATTTTTGGGTTTTTTAAATGTTTTTGGCATACTTTAATTCAATAAGATTAAAAATAATGATAATAAAAGTTCTCGTCCCTCCCTCGGGTAAAGCAATTTCGGTTCAACGACCTAGTCTTCAACTCACGACGAATTTTAAAAATCATATTTTTAACTTAGCGAAATAAAGTAAATTTTTGCTTTTAAATTCACACCAAACTTAAATTATATTTTTGTTTTTAAACATACAAACTTATATTAAAAAGATTAATTTTTCAAATATTTACAATTTTAAATATATTAATTTTACAGAGTTCACAATATTAATTTAAGATTTATATATTTATTTTAAATACATGGTAAAAATAAAATTAAAAATCTTTTTGGTCTTTTATCCCACTTTAATCAATCAAATATTATCAAAAATATGCGCCCCTCTTTTCGGTAAAGTAATTTCGGTTCCATGACCTAATTTAACTCATGACGAATTTTTGAAATATTTTGGGTTGATTGATTAAAGATATTTATACCTTAAGAATAAATGTTAAATTTCGCAGTGATGTAATAAATTTTTGTATGATATCAATAATTTCGGTCGCTAAACCTAATTTTATTCAATACCAATTTAATACTTTATAGCGAACAAATTAACGTTTATTATCAAAAGGTTAAAAATAAAAATAAAAAAAAATAAAAACTGTACAGACTTACCTATGAGATAGTATTCTTAGTGATATGATCTATCACATTCATAAGATAGTCGGTTTAATTGGTTTTCCATAGCTACATAGGCGTAACCTCGAGCATTCAGTGTTTTTTCTTCTAAACATATGAACGGTCCGTCTCTGCATAAAGTAACAAATTCGGTGTTTGAATAGGTTTGATTATTTGAACATTTACCTCCATGTGACCATTTTCCGCATTTGTGACATCTTTCTAGGTGTCGTGCCCTTCTTTTCGCTGCGGATTTTGATTTTCCTTTACCAAATTGTAACTTATTATCTTCGCATCTGGATTCTTTTCTTACTCCGTCCAATCTTTCTCTGATTACTGATACTATTTCACTCGGAAGTGTGTCATTATTACATTTAGTGATCAAAGCATGTAGCATTAGACCATGGTTTAGTTCATAGGCAGTCTTCATTTCGTAAAAACCTAAAAAAAATAAAAATTCAGAATAGGGGGAGAAGACTAGTTCTTTAGGGTCTGCTAGGAAAAGACCATTCGGGTTCCATTTTCG
Source organism: Rutidosis leptorrhynchoides (assembly GCF_046630445.1). NCBI lineage: Eukaryota > Viridiplantae > Streptophyta > Magnoliopsida > Asterales > Asteraceae > Rutidosis > Rutidosis leptorrhynchoides. The sequence goes on from NC_092333.1 coordinate 630,173,754, forward strand.
AGAACTACACGAAAACAGACAATCTAACTCTAACAGAAATACATAAAATCCTTAAAAGACTTGATTCTCCCCACACTTAGTTAGCTGTGGTATCGAAATTGAGATTAACTTCGTTGTCAACTTCCATCGGACTATCTATGTAATGTTTAACTCTGAGACCATTAACTTTAAATTCAATTCCATTTAAATTTATTAATTCTATCGTTTCGTATGGGAAAACTCTTTTGACTATGAATGGTCCAGACCATCTTGATTTCAATTTTTCAGGAGATAGCTTGAATCGTGAATTGAAAAGAAGAACTTTGTCTCCTTCTTTAAATTCTTTTGAACTTCTGATTCTTTTATCATGCCGTTTCTTCGTTCTTTCTTTATAGATTAACGAATTTTCGTATGCTTCTTGTCTTAATTCTTTTAATTCGTTTAATTGATTTAACCGTAGACGTCCAGCTTCATGTAAATCAAGATTACATGTCTTCAAAGCTCAAAATGCTTCGTGTTCAATTTCTACTGGAAGATGACATGCTTTTCCGTAGACGAGTTTAAAAGGTGTGGTTCCAATTGGATTTTTGTAGGCTGTTCTAAAAGCCCAGAGTGCATCCTCCAATTTAATGGACCATTCCTTCGGATTTGATCCTACGGTTTTCTCTAGAATACGTTTTAAAGCTCGGTTGGTATTTTCAACTTGTCCACTTGTTTGTGGATGATATGCGGTGGAGATTTTATGAGTTACTCCATATCTTTTAAGAACTTTCTCAAGTTGATTATTACAGAAATGAGTACCCCGATCACTTATTAAAGCTTTCGGTGTTCCAAACCTTGCAAAAAGACGTTTTAAAAAGTTGACTACAACTCGTGCATCGTTAGTTGGGAGAGCTTGTGCTTCCGCCCATTTAGATACATAATCAATGGCTACGAGAATATATAGATTATTATGAGATTTTGGAAATGGACCCATAAAGTCAATACCCCAAATGTCAAATACTTCACATACTTGAATGACATTTTGTGGCATTTCATCACGTTGACTTATTTTTCCGGCCCTTTGACAAGCATCACAGGATTTGCAAAGAAGGTGTGCGTCTTTGTAAATTGTAGGCCAATAGAATCCAGCATCATAAACTTTTCTTGCTGTTAGTTGAGGCCCATAGTGCCCTCCTGTTGGTCCTGTGTGACAATGGTTAAAAATTTTACTAGCTTCATCTCCAAATACACATCGGCGTATTATTCCATCTGGACAACTTTTAAACAGATGTGGATCTTCCCAGAAATAGTGTTTTATATCACTGAAGAATTTCTTTCGTTTTTGGTACGACAATCCTTTTTCAAGGTATCCACAAACTAAGTAGTTTGCATAGTCTGCAAACCATGGAATTTCATTATAATCTATCTTCAATAGATATTCATCAGGAAAGTTGTCTTGTATGGCCGATTCATTTAGAACTTCTAATTCGGGATTTTCAAGACGAGAAAGATGATCAGCGGCGAGATTTTCTGCTCCTCTGTTATCTCGGATTTCAATATCAAACTCTTGTAAGAGTAAGATCCAACGGATTAATCTTGGTTTGGCATCTTGTTTCGAAAATAGGTATCTAAGAGCAGAATGGTCGGTATAGACCACCGTTTTTGCTAGAACGAGATATGAACGAAATTTGTCAAAAGCAAAGACAATAGCAAGGAGTTCTTTTTCAGTAGTTATATAGTTCGTTTGTGCTCCTTGTAACGTCTTACTAGCATAATATATAGGTTGAAATCGTTTTTCAATCCTTTGTCCTAAAACGGCTCTCATTGCAAAATCACTTGCATCGCACATTAGTTCAAATGGTAGATTCCAATTTGGTGTTATCATGATCGGCGCATTAGTAAGTTTCTCTTTAAGAATATTAAAAGATTTGATACATTCATCTGAAAAGATGAATGGAGCATCCTTTTCTAGGAGTTTATTCATAGGAGTGGCAATTTTAGAAAAATCTTTTATGAAACGTCGGTAAAAACCGGCATGCCCTAGAAAACTCCTAACTCCTCTAACATTGGTGGAATGTGAAAGTTTAGCAATTACATCTACTTTAGCTCTATCCACTTCAATTCCTTCCTTTGAGATTTTATGTCCAAGAACGATGCCTTCTTTAACCATGAAATGGCATTTCTCCCAATTAAGAACTAGATTTGATTGTTCGCATCTAATAAGCATTCGTTCAAGATTAGCTAGACATGATTCAAATGTATCACCGAAGACTGAAAAGTCATCCATGAAAACTTCCATGCATTCTTCTATCATGTCGACTGGATGACGATTCTAAAGAAAAATAAACGACGACAATATTTGCTAGATGTCTTGATCTGGTTACAGGTGGTGAACGTACAAAAGGTGGTGAACGTCTTGCTCGGTGCATTCACTGAATATCCTATTAGTTTTTAAAAGGAAAGAAAAAAAATTATATAAGTTATCCAAATAATAGACTTTTCTGATTTTGCCCACGTTTCGAATAGCCAAAAGATGCAGCAGAGGGGCAGGATTCGTTTGGTCTCAATATAATTGAGGACTGTTTGGCTCCAATAACCCGGTCCACGTACAAATCTAACTATTACTACGAACCAGAAAATTTTGATGTCTATCAATTTAACCACTTAAAATAAATTTTCGTAATTTTAAGAAGTATAGATAAGAAGTAGAAAAAAATCTATGTCCTAAAACTAGAATTGCGAGAAATAAGAAAGAAAAAGAGTGCGTCGAAAAAGGAAAAGAAAAGGGTTGAAAAATAAAAGGCGTCAGAAAATAAGAAAGAAATGACTTATAGAACTTAAAAACACTCGACTAACCCAACCTTATTACTATCACTAACTTAAAATTATAATCGCAAATTGAGATTACTAATTGGAATGATAATTGATACATAGGCAAAAGGCGTCTAAAAATATTAAAGCTTACAAGTAAAACTATATCCCAAATGGCAATATCTTAAAAAGGTACTAAAACTTAAAAAGGCGTCGCAAAATTCTAAAGCACCTAAATCTTAGTCTAAAGAAAAAGCACTTAAGGGATTTTACGACAAAGCCTAAAAATCTATAAATAAAAATAACTATGGCAAAAACTAAGTTTAAAACTAAATATGAACGAAATACACAAATATTACGCTAAAACAATTAAAAAGGGACAAAATATAAAAATATACTAAAAGTTGTAAAAATTACAATTTTTATAAAAATATTATTTTTATATTATTTATTTTATAAAAGTGTAAATTTTATAATTTATTTAAATTAATTAAACTAAATATTCAAAATAATAATAACTTAAATTAAGTAATTAAAAACTAAAAAACTAATTAGGGTTTTAATCAAAATAATAATAATAATAATTACACCGTAATGATGCAGTTAGGGTTTCTGGTCACCTATGTCAGGGCTGCTCCGCGAGTTGCGGTTCCCGAAGCTGGAAAACTCCGCGAGTCGCGGGGTTCCAAATTTCAGATGACAGGCTGATTTAAATTCGACGCGTTTTTGTTTTTGTTTTTTTTTATATTTTCTGTTTTAATAATTAAATAAAATATTTATAAAAACTAAATAAAAACTTATAAAAATAGAAATACTTTATAATTTTATAAAAATCATAAAAATAGATTTATATATATATATATATATATATATATATATATATATTTCGGTTTTCTTAATTTTATGTTTTAAACAAAATATTTAAATAAAACTTATATTTTTATAAAATAAAAATAAAGAAACTTTATAAAACTTAAATATTTTACAAACTCTTAAAAATATTTATATTTTTTTTCTTTTTATGTTTTTGAATATTTAAAACGTATTTTTACAAAAACGTATTTTTATAAAAGTAAAAAATAAATTTTTTTTATATATATTTAGCGTTACGCTTCCGGCTTTTAAGCTAGAAATTGAGTTCCCCGGCAGCGGCGCCAAAAATACTTGATGTTCTGCGAGGTGTATATAAAATACTATTAAATTTTACAAGGAAATACTATTAAATACGATACAATTTTACACAAGATATTTATTTATTTATTGAATGGATATACTTAAACCTTGCTACAACACTTATAGGCAGTGTACCTAATCGTACAGTAGTGTAGTTTTTAGTAAGTCCGGTTCATTCCACAGGGTATCTTTTTCACAAAGCTTAACGCTATATTAGTTTTATTTTATAAAAATATAAATATATATATAAGTAATATTATTATTATAAAGGGAGGTTTTTACCGTTTAATGACCGGTTTGTCGATTTTAAAACTTTAGTCGCAGTTAAAACCAAAATTAAAAATAAATACAACACTTAATGTAAAGTAAATAACGATAATGAAATTGTGATAAATAAAAGTGCGATAAAATAAACTTGCGATAATTAAAAAGTACGATAATTAAAAGTGCAATTAAATACAATAACAATAAATAAAAGTGCGATAATTAGAAGTGCAATTAAATATAAAATACAGAAAATTAAATATGAAATAAAAGAATTATGCTTATTTAAACTTCCGTAATCATGATGTTTGACGTGTTGATTTTAGTTTTATGCCCATGGGTTAATTGTCCTTTGTCCTGGATTATTTAATATGTCCGTCTGGTTTTTATCCATAACAGTCCATCAGTCATAAATATAAAGTGCGAGTGTCCTCGTCAAATTATCCTTATACCCGAAGTCAAATATTCCAACTAATTGGGGACTTAAACTGTAATAAGATTTTAATACTTTGTTTAATAATTACACCAGGATGTCGACTGAGTGTAACCCAAGGTTTTAATACTTTGTTAACAATTATGCCAAGTGTCCTTGTACATAATTTTACCCCTGTTTTAATAATTCTAGTGGCTATTAATTCATTCCCGTGTCCGGTTAAATGAATGATTATTCGTACATATAAATACCCCGCCCATCGTGTCCGATTGAGTGTATATGGTTATTTATAGGGACGTCCAATTGTAAATATTTATATTAAAATTAACAAATTATCATTTAGTTAAACAAATATAAAGCCCATTAATAGCCCATAGTCTAATTTTCACAACTGTCGTTCTTTTGTCCAAACCCCAATTATGGTACAAAGCCCAATTACCCAATTTTAATATTTTTAGCCCAACATCATGATTACTTCGGATTAAATAAGCATAATAATAACTTAGCTACGAGACATTAAATTAAAAAGGTTGAACATAACTTACAATGATTAAAAATAGCGTAGCGTTACACGGACAGAATTTTGACTTACACCCTTACAACATTCGCTAACATACCCTTATTATTAGAATTAAAATTAAAATTAAAATTAAAATATAAATTATAAATATAAATATTACGTATAGAGATAGAGAGATTGATAGATTATTGATATTTTTTTGTCGAACTGCGTTGCCTTTTATAGGAATTTTCGGTTTTTGGGGCTCCGCGACTCGCGGCCCTTTCCTTCTTCAAACTCCGCGAGTCGCGGAGTTTGTTTTTACAGCTCACCCAGCTTTGGCTCTTTGTTTGCCGACGATTTATTATATAAATATAATATATATATATAATTAATATAATTAATTATATATTATATTATATTTATATACATAGTAAACTCGTAATTTTTAGTCTGTTGCGTCGAGCGTTGAGAGTTTACTCATGTCCCGGTTCCGGATTTTTGAACGTCCTTGCGTACATTTTAATATCTTGTACTTTGCGTTTTGAATCTTGTACTCTTGTAATTTCGAGACGTTTCTTATCAATAATTGAAACCACTTTGATTGTATTTTGTACTTTTGAGCTTTTTGGACCTTTGCGTCTTCAATTCGTCGAATCTGTCTTTTGTCTTCACCTTTTATTATTTAAACGAATATCACTTTTAAATAGAACAATTGCAACTAAAAGCTTGTCTTTCTTGAGGAATAATGCTATGAAATATATGTTCGTTTTTAGCATTATCACCAACCCTGCATTGTTCAGTTGTTCTATGCCGTCATATGTATTTTTACTACAAAATACAGTATTGTGAGTTTCATTACTCCCTTTTTAAATGCTTTTGCAATATATATTTTTGGGACTGAGAATACATGCGCTGCTTTTATAAATGCTTTACGAAATAGACACAAGTAATCGAAACTACATTCTATGGTTGGATTATCGAATCGAATATCACCCTTTTAGCTTGGTAGCCTAAGAATTATGGAACAGACACCCTAATTGAGGCGAATCCTAAAGGTAGATCTATGGGCACTAACTCCCCCATACTGGAAAATGGTATGCTTTAGTACTTCGAGTTTATATTATACAGATGAATTTCTGTTTTGGGGATACTCTATATGCATTTTGTTAATGTCGATTACCAGGTGTTCAATCCATATGAATGATTTTTAAACACTTGCGAGTGTATGATTATTGAATAAAGGAAATCTTGTGGTCTATTAAAATGATGGAAATGAATGTTTATGATAAACTAATGAACTCACCAACCTTTTGGTTGACACTTGAAAGCATGTTTATTCTCAGGTTTGAAAGAAATCTTTCGCTGTGCATTTGCTCATTTTAGAGATATTACTTGGAGTTGTTCATGACATATTTCAAAAGACGTTGCATTCGAGTCGTTGAGTTCATCAAGATTATTATTAAGTCAATTATAGTTGGATATATTATGAAATGGTATGCATGCCGTCAACTTTCGATGTAATGAAAGTTTGTCTTTTAAAAACGAATGCAATGTTTGTAAAATTGTATCATATAGAGGTCAAGTACCTCGCGATGTAACCAAATGTAATGTATTGATCCTGATGGATTAGGACGGGTCGTCTCATGTGGTATCAGAGCGGTGGTCTTAGCGAACCAGGTCTTGCATTAGTGTGTCTAACTGATAGTTGTTTAGATGCATTAGTGGGTCTGGACTTCGACCGTGTCTGCATGTCAAAAGTTTTGCTTATCATTTCATGTCGAAAATCATCTACTTTGTCATACCCCGTCCTAATCCATCTGGATGAAGTCACCAACATCTGGTCCCATTGCGATGATCGACTCCAAATAATGTCTTTAAAATGAGCAAATGCACAGCGGAAGATTTCTTCCATACCTGAGAATAAACATGCTTTCAAGTGTCAACCAAAAGGTTGGTAAGTTCATAGGTTTATCATAAAACAATAAAATTTATCATTTTGATAGACCACAAGATTTAAATGCTGCATGGTACAAATGGGCCCGAATCCTACACCCACCTGTAATGTACATGCGATATCTTTTAAATACAGTACACCTTTCTCGTGTACGAAATCCATTTTTCATAAATCTTAGTAACCGTACACATATCTCGTGTACAAAATAACATACACATAACCTATGTATAAAATTATTCTCTCGATACATAACATTCACATCAATTGGTGGCAATTATCATGTCCACCTAATTCAATAGTGGCAATTATCATGTCCACATAATTCAATGGTGGCAATTATCATGTCCACATAATTCAATGGTGACAATTATCATATCCACATAATTCATTGGTGGCAATTATCATGTCCACATAATTCAATAGTAATCCGCAGAACTTCTGTCTGCATAATAATTCATTCGAGGAATGTTTTGCATGTGTCTATCTCGTCACACATTTATAAAAGCATTTCAGGTATTCGCAGTTCAAAATATATTTCAAAAGCATTTAATAAAGCAGTTGTAAAAACAGCGCATGTATTCTCAGTCCCAAAAATGTAAAGAGTAAAAGGGAATCAAATGAACTCACAATACGATATTTTGTAGTAAAAATATGCATACGACGGAACTGAAAAAAGCAGGGTTGGCCTCGGATTCACAAACCTATATCATTGATGTATATATTAACACATATGATGGTAGTCGAACAAATTTATATATTATTAGTAATTTAATTGTTATTTTAATTATGTGTTTCATTAATAACCTAATTATTAATATTTATTATAAAAGTATTACTATAGTTATGTTATATGTAGTAACTATGATTTTATATAACTAATAGTTATTTGATAAAATAATCTTGATAATAATAATAAATAAAAAGTTGTTTTATTTTACAATAATAATAATAGTAGTTATTATGATAATAATATTGGTACTAGTATTAATAATATAAAAATAATAATATTGTTGTCAAAAGAATAATAATGATAATAATAATAATAATAATTTTGATAAAAATGATAATTTTTCTAATAGTGATAATAATAATAAAAATGATACTTTTAATAATAATAATAATAATAATAATAATAATAATAATAATAATAATAATAATAATAATAATAATAATAATAATAATAATAATAATAATTATGAAAACTACCTTTAAAGGCTTAAAAATAATAAACCGCCTGAGCCGGGACTCGAACCCGCAACCTCTCGCTTAAACCCAACACTCCCAACCATCCAAGCTATTTCGTTTTTCTAATATGCATCATAACTTTATTTAACCCGTTTTCATCTTCTTCTTCTCATGACCAAACTCAAATGAAGCCCACATAACTTAACACGATCCAACTACAGCCCAATGCTATAGGCAATCCAATAACAAGTTGTTGTTGTTTATAAAAAAATAAGATTGCAGGAGGCTAGGGTCGAACTCAGGACCTAACGTTCATCAACACAACACCCAACCATCTAGTCTGTATAGTTTTTCTGAATTTTACCATAACCAAGTGTGTTTATCCCGTTTTTATTTCTTTCTTCTTCTAATTCTCATTATCTCATCGTGAATCATTATCATAAATCCATCATATACATACCATCATAATTATCAACGGTTCCTCATAACTACATCATCATCATCGTTCTAAACTAAAATCAAACATGTATTTTATCATAATTGAATCATCATCGCCTTATCATTATCCCTTATTCATCATTATTTTTATCATCACTAACTTATTCCTAATCATCATAATCTATGAACCTCAACAGAATCAGAAATCGTTACTTATGAAAGAATGTTATAGTTCTGGCACAAACTGAAATAAGTTCTCGGCCCAAAAACAATTTCACAGCCCAATCGTTTCAATCATGTATACGGCCCAAGAGAGGAATAGAACATGGTGACCCGTTAGAGTTATATGGAATACGTGGCTGTTCGTTTGATAGAAACAGACTAGTAATTCGAATAGCTGCAGTAACAGGAAAGGTATGTTGCAGCACTAAATAGGCTCCACCACATCAATTCAATTGAATCAAATCATTCTTATCCTAATCACACTACTTTCATCATTATTATTACCACACTCATATTATTATATTCGCTATTAAAACTGATAAAGGGGCTGTACATATACGATTTATCTAACAAACTCTAGTGGGTGAGGGAAGTTGCCTGCCACGAAGTTGTTTGATCCACTAACATGTGATAAGGTGCCATCTATATGCTTAATACTCAACTTGCCGAAATATTACACTATATAACTGTGAACCTATCACACCCTTTTCATTTGTTAAAGTAGTCAAAGTTTATGGGTTGTGGGTTGCAACAACAATAGCTGCAGTTTTTATGGGTCGTAAATGATAGTAGGTTTTAGTGGTTTACAAACAATTAAAAAAAAGAATAAGCCTGCTGAAGAGACCCGTCCTAATCCATCCGGACGAAGTCCATATCAATCATAAATGATTCACAATAGTTGATTACATCGCGAGGTATTTGACCTCTATATGATACATTTTATAAACATTGCATTCGTTTTTAAAAGACAAACTTTCTTTTCATCGAAAGTTGACATTATGCATACCATTTCATAATACATCCAACTATATTTGACTTAATAATAATCTTGATGAACTCAACGACTCGAATGCAACGTCTTTCGAAATATGCCATGAATGACTCCAAATAATATCCTTAAAATGAGCTAATGCACAATGAAAGATTTCTTTCATACCTGAGAATAAACATGCTTTAAAGTGTCAACCAAAAGGTTGGTGAGTTCATTAGTTTAACATAAATAATCATTTCCATCATTTTAATAGACTACAAGATTTTCATTTTCAGTTCTCATAAATATACTTCCCATGCATAGAGATAAAAATATCATTCATATGGATTGAACACCTGGTAACTGACATTAACAAGATGCATATAAGAATATCCCCTATCATTCCGGGAAATCCTTCGGACATGATATAAAACAACATCGAAGTACTAAAGCATCCGGTACTTTGGATGGGGTTCGTCGGGCCCATAGATCTATCTTTAGGATTCGCGTCAATTAGTAGACTGGTTTACTAATTCTTAGGTTACCAAGTAAAAAGGGGCATATTCGGCTTCGATCATTCAACCATATAATGTAGTTTCGATTACTTGTGCCTATTTCGTAAAACATTTATAAAAATTTCGCATGTATTCTCAGCCCAAAAATATAAAGGGTAAAAAGGAAAATGAAACTCACCTAATGTATTTTGTAGTAAAAATACATATGTGACAACCCGGAAATTTCCAACCAAATTTAAACTTTAATCTTTATATATTCCCGACAAGATAAGCAAAGTTTGTAAGTTGAATCTCAAGAATTTTAAACTGTGTTCATACATTCATTTAACCTCGACCAAATTCCAAAGATTCACGAACCATTATAGGAACGGATATGATTATATATGTATATATTATAACTTGAAAACATTAACAAAGTATTAGACGTATAATACTTTACATAAACGTATTTGTTTCGAAATATATATTCAAATAGTTATCGATGGGATTAGAAGATGTTATCAAATTATTGACTTAACAGATACATTGAATTAGGATTACGAGTCTCTGTTAAGAGGTCCACTTTGATTTAGAAAACCTTTCCTTTTTAACGATATCAGGAATATTTGATAAAAGTGATTTACAAAAGTGTCATTAACGTGAGTTAGTCAAAAGTTAGTAATCATTTCCGTTTAAATTTCAAAAATATACTTTACTTGATTAACTTGTGTCCCTAGATAAGCAACCCTTTAGTTTTCATATTAAAAACATTATTTGGTAAAATAACTACTATTATTTAAAAACGAATTAAAACGAACTTTGAAAAATAAATAGTTTAAAAAAAAACTAAATGTTATATTGTTAAATAAAAGATTTTGAATACGAACTTATATTCCTAAATATGTATCTATATATTTTTAACTCAGTCATAAAATGTCCTGACTTAAAATGATATATTTTGACAAATAACGAGCCACTGATTTATAGAAATAAATGATCACAACACTCAATTATATAAGATACATTTGTCATAAAGTAATTTTTAAATAACTAAAACGAAATTTTTATAATAGTACGAGTCATTAAAAGTAAAAGGCTAGTTTTCTAAACGTACAAAAGTGCGCTCGAAAAACTGAAAGTGGTACATGAGTCGAGTGACAACGTACGAGTCATTTTTGTAAAAATTATATTTTTACCATGAGTGTAAATATAATATAATATTTAATTAATTCTAAAGATTAAATATATTATATATTAAAAAATATATAAAGTTATGTCATAATGTAAATTGTACGAGTAATATGTAAATTGTAAACGAAGTGTGTCGACAAGGGAAATTGATGGGTACCAGCTGTTATCATTAGTCATTACACCCTATAAAATGCACGAAATATGGTTCAGTGTATTCATATATTACTCGATCTCAATCTCTCTCAATAAATATACGTAATATAATTATTATAATAATAATTATTATTATTAATAATTAATATTAAGATTAATATTATTATTAAGATTAATATTATTATTATTATTATTAGTATTATACATAAAATATTACGACGAGGACATGAGCGGGTCATTTCAAGACAAGTTTTATGAGTAGGATATGGCTAAGGAAATTATGGGTTATGGCTATGGAGGTGATGGGTATGGTTCATGGGTATGCCCGTGAGGTCAATCTAGTGTTTATTATCTCCGTTGCGTCTACGTAAATTTCCTGCAATATTGAATCTCAATATTGATACGTGAGTACTCGTAAATTAATTTTTACATATCAATAGTGTATCCCTGACTAGTGCTCGAGTATTTAGGATTATGCATGCTTGTACTTTTGATATTGCCCTTAGTTAGGTTATGTTGAATCTCGAATTAGTTACACCTGCGGTTGAGATAAGGTATAAGATATGCATGTCATTGGAAAGCTAGCGAAAAATTAAGAACTTTTCCTTTACATATCGAATGGTTTCGATGAACGGATTAGAAGTTATAATCAATTGAATTTTCGATATTTTTATTAAAAATGATTATTATTATTGTCGTTTTTATCGTCGTTCTAGTTTTATCTTATTATTATCATTATTATTATCTTTATCAATAAAAGGAATTTATCATTAAAAATTGTTATTTTTTTATTTTTTTATTACTATCGTTATTATCGTTAAAGTTATAATTAGTATTATTATCCAATTATTATTATTATTATTACTATTATTATTATTATTATTATTATTATTATTATTATTATTATTATTATTATTATTATTATTATTATTATTATCATTATTAATATATATATCATTATTTAAAAATGGATATTGTTATTGTTATTATTATTATTATTATGATATTATCATTAAAATAATTATAATTATTATCATAGTAACTATCATTATTAGTATTATTGTAATTAAAACTAATATTAGTAACACCTAATTATTTTGATTACTATTATTATCATTATTATGAACATAATATAAAAGACGGTTAAAAGCTATTAAACGAAACGATTAGGAAATAATGAGTAAGAGTATTTTGATGAAATTAAAATATTATAAGATATTTGATTTGGATAAAATTATCGTTCTTATTATTTTTATCATTACTATTATTATTAAAGTATCGTTAGTATTAAAACTATCATTTTAACAAAAATTATCATTTTAATAGAAATGTCATTGTTATTATAAAATACCACTATTATTATTATTTTAAATAGAATTATTATTTTAAAGATAATATTAAAAAGTGTCGTAAATATTAAAGTTATTATAATTAGAATTATCATTTTATCATAATATCAATTTGAGTAAATATAAATATTGATATTTTTTAATAATAATTATTATTACAAAATAATATAACTTTTATTTATTATTATCATCAATGTTATTTTATCAAATAAATATGTAATACAAATAAATATAATTACCTTAATAAGATTTATCATAATATTTTTATGAATTTTATTACTTTAAGATACATAAAAGTATTTTTTTTATATAAAGTTTTATTTATTAATAAATGAATTATATTAATTACTTTATTAAATCTTTTAAAAATATTTAAAAATATAAAATTACGATATTTAAACTATATAATAATTATGTATAAATTTTGGAAATCATTTTAAGTCAAATTGACTTTTGTCGACTTTTGCATACTAGACTCGAGCATTAGGATTGTGGTACACTATGACTTGACCTAATTTGTTAGACAAATATTGACCAATATATATATATATATATATATATATATATATATATATAATTAATTTAGGTTCATGAATTCGAGGCCAACCTTGCACTTGTTCAATGATGTTATATGTATTTTTACTACGAAATACAATAGGTGAGTTTCATTTGCCTTTTTACCCTTTATATTTTTGGGCTGAGAATACATGCGCAAATTTTATAAATGTTTTACGAAATAGACACAAGTAATCGAAACTACATTATATGGTTGAATGATCGAAGCCGAATATGCCCCTTTTTGCTTGGTAGCCTAAGAATTAGTAAACCGATCTACTAATTGACGCGAATCCTAAAGATAGATCTATTGGGCCTAACGAACCCCATCCAAAGTACCGGATGCTTTAGTACTTCGAATTCGTTTTTATCATGTCCGAAGGATTTCCCGGAATGATAGGGGATATTCTTATATGCATCTTGTTAATGTCGGTTACCAGGTGTTCAATCCATATGAATGATATATTTGTCTCTATGCATGGGACGTATATTTATGAGAACTGGAAATGAAATTCTTGTGGTCTATTAAAATGATGGAAATGAATGTTTATGATAAACTAATGAACTCACCAACCTTTTGGTTGACACTTTAAAGCATGTTTATTCTCAGGTGTTAAAGAATTCTTCCGCTGTGCTTTTGCTCATTTTAAAGATATTACTTGGAGTCATTCATGGCATATTTTAAAAGACGTTGCATTCAAGTCGTTGAGTTCAATAGAGATTATTATTAAGTAAATGACAGATTAGGTCATTTATAGTTGGATATTATGAAATGGTATGCATGCCTGTCAATTTTCGATGTAAAGAAAGTTTATCTTTTAAAAACGAATGAAATGTCTGAAAAATGTATCATATAGAGGTCAAATACCTCGCGATGTAATCAACTATTGAGAATCGTTTATAATGTATATGAACGGGTCCTTTCAGTTGGTATTAGAGCGGTGGTCTTAGCGAACCAGGTCTGCATTAGTGTGTCTAACTGACAAGTCGTTAGGATTCATTAGTGTGTCTGGACTTCGACCGTGTCTGCATGTCAAAAGTGTTGCTTATCATTTCTAGTCGGAAATCATCTGCTTATCATCCTTAGGAAATTAATTGCTTATCATTATTAGTCTAAACACGTCCTGCTACATTAATTGCATGAGTAGTGTATAGACAAAATTCATATCTAAGTGTATCTGCTAAATCATATCTTATCGTATCTGTTACTTTAAACTTTGCCTGACATATTCCGTAAATTCCTCCGTAATCTACGAAATCTTTTGCTCTATATATATAGATATTCTATGTAAATAGAATACCATTCGATAGCCGAAAAATCATTTCATATCGAAAAATTCTTTATTCAATCGTACGAAATGGAATTCGTCATTAGTTCAAGTTCCTCAGATTATGAAATGGAATCCCACTCAAGCTCCGAAAGCAGTGTGACTGGAATGGATCAACCAATCAGTCATCACCTATTCTGGATGAATTGGGGATGGGTTCATAGCCTCCTCAATCATTGGAGACAAGAAGAAGGTGATCCCTTCCATCCACCACATTGTCCTCTTGACGAAGAACCCGAAGCACTTACCCGCGAACCTGTCCGAAACACCATTTTCTCTCTCATTTCCAGAGTATCTCGTCACGATTATATACTACATCAAATTCTAGATTTTATTTATCCGCTTTTCCGAACCGACAATCACCCCGGTGTAATAGAAGAAGTCAACGAGCTTCGCGCTCGGGTAGTAGCTTTGGAGAATGTGGTGCAGAGATTACAAATGCCAGCAGCAGCACCAGCAGCATAACCAGTACTACTATCATCAACGCCAACAATACCATTATCACCTCCAACCACAACAGCGTCGTAACCCTCAACTTCACAATTTGTCCCACGAGCATCAATGTCATACGCACCATAGATACCAAGGAGTACCAACAACAATAACTGACGAAGTATTAACTCATAACTTCATTGGAGAAATATTCCGCGGCGATTATGTAATCTATAAAGTCTTAGAGATTATCTAATCTAGCCTTAACCATAAATCAGTTAAGCGAACCAAAATAATAGAAGGAAGAGTAGAAACCCTGACAAAAATGGTGTGTGATTAACAAGCTAAACTTGTTTTACCAACAACATCAACATTACCGTCAACATCACCAGCATCGTCAGTACAGTCAACATCAGAATCAACAACACCTATAACATCACAAACTCCGTCAGTTCAAGAATCACTGTGGACATCATTACGAATCAATAACGCGTATATTGTGTCAACGAGTTAGGAAGAATTAACTCATTCCTTCTGAAGAAATTATATGTATATTTTATATATATATTTTAAAATAAAAATAAATCTTTCCGTGCTAAGCTATTGTGTATGAATCTTAACTAATCGGTTAATTCATATTACAAATATGCAATAATGTACGTCCTTCGGCCGCAACTTAACCAACATTAACTACAATCTCTGTCTCAATTCAACAAATTCCAATTCCTAATAAATCAAGTATATATTTGATTTTACACTTCATCATTGATGTAACCGAAACTTTTCAGATAACATCATTCGTACTTTGCGAAGTTCACAAGAATTTAACGAAAATCAACATCACATCTCAACAAATAACGAAGTATTGATTCATAATTTCAATATTATTGAAGAAATACTTATGTAATCTCTAAAGCCTTCAAGGGATTATTCAATTCTAGTTCCAACCGAAAATTGAATGAGTTTAATTTAGTGTTAACTCATTAAAATCTATGTTACATCTGAGGAGAATATATACATATATATTTTCATAAAGACTGTAATAAAAATTCTTATGTACAAAATATTGTGAAATTTTTTTTAACGGGTAGGTAATACCCGAGATATATATATATATATATATATATATATATATATATATATATATATATATATATATATATATATATATATATATATATATATATATATATATATATATATATATATATTCACAATTAATATGTTACATTCTTCGAATCAGATTAAGCAAATTATCAACTATACTTCCTACTTTCACAATAATATACATTCTTTCATAGAAATTAAAACAACCATACTCATTCAAACCCAATTACATATTCTGATTTTGAAACCTCAGAATTAAATTCGAGATATAACTGGTACCATCACTTTTAGATTCCTACATCTTTCAAAGCTATATTTTGACTTCAAAACCGTGTTAGAACATCAAATGTATGTTAACGATTACAATCTGTATTCAAACCCTTCAAAAATTTCTGAAGACACTTCGAATGATGATCAATTGAGATGATGATCCAACCACATGTTACCCACAGTTATGTACCCGAAAAAAAAATTAGCTTTTACTCTTGAAACCAAAGTAAAAGTTTAAACAACGTATCCGCGTCAGATTCTTTGGCATTTATTAGCAAAAATAACTTTGCGACTCCTTTTCAAAGTGGCCAGTTTTGTCACAGCTCCAGCAAGTCAACTTCGACTTTTCAGTCAGACTAACCTTATTATAACCTTGAGATATACACCATCATTACCAGGGAACCTTTTACATTCCAACACATTATTAGCAGATGTACCAACAACTTCATTACCCTTTGACTTTAGCCTCTCCAAAAAGTCATTATAATTATTCATTGAAACCCCATCATTTACTCATTCGCATCTTGGAATGAGAATTTCCATACGAATCATTAGGAATTAGCAATCAGTATTTTGAAATCTCGCAGCATGTCTACGCCAACAGTTATATGTGTATATATAACGTCTATCTTCTGGACTTAATTTGAATGTGAAGTTTCTGAAAAATACTCCGAACCACGAATTGGTTTTCCGAAAATGGAAAAATGCTGACGAAACAGCAAAAATTATAAAACGACCTTAACAGTAAAAAGTTTGATGATAAAAATTAGTGTATTAGTGAAGTTCAGAGAAAGAGAAGTTTTGGAACTGAAAAACGGATTGAGCAAAGTATGAAGGAGGCTGTGGACAAATCACAAAGACTGAAACTGCATTCAAAGAATCCAAATGATTCAGTACCTACTGAAGTCATTAACGAATACCTTGCTCCTGACTCTAAACCCCTGCGGACAATATTCTTCTTCATCCTCTGATATTATAAATTCTAAGATATCATCGTATCTTTCATTATAAATATCCTTCATATTTCCGAAGATATTTTTATAATTATTCTTATCTGAAATCATTTATCTTTTCGCACTATCTGTATTGCATCATAAAAGAAACTATTTTTGTTTCTAAAATTCTGAAACATCGAGTTTAAAATAGGAATACTTTTGAAGTAGTGTTGGAAGCTGAAGCATGAATTAGTATAATATAATGACACTTGATCAACGTGATTATATTATAGTAAGTCATGCTAAGTTTCTAAATGGAATGTGATGATTCACAGATCATAACATCATTATGTGTTATGTCACACGACTCTTGTATTCTATTTAACCTTTAAAATATCAAGAAAATATTTCTTAATGATTCGGCTTTTTTTTTCCAAGGTATTCTGGTAATTTGACAAGTCAAGATCGTGCCATTACAATTTCCTTCCTAGAACATTAACAATGTTCATTCTGAAATTCATATCTGTAAATTCTGTACCATTTCAAGCAGTGCTTAATCGCAAGAAGAAGAAACGAAAGGACAAAACTCTGAAACAGAAATTGGGGTATAAATTGCAGCAAATAAAAGAGAACATTAACTATAGATGACAATGATTATAGAAGACAGAAGCAGAGATTTTGAAATATAAGGGAAGATATAAAGCCCAATGACAAATCAGAAATTATAAACCATATATATATCGATGCATATAGCAATATAAAGACACAGGAGAACTAGAAACACTATAAACCCAAGAGTATACTAGAAGTAAATAGATTCTTCCGGCGGTAGATGAAAAAGAAGAATGACCGATATGAAAGTTAGAAGTATATCGAGAATCAGAACTGGATGGAGCATATTGATGAATACTTTAAAATATGAGTTGAGGGGGAAAGAATAGAAGGTGATGAAACATGACTAGGAACTTAGAAATCAACAGATTTAACTCACACAATGGCGGAATAAGTGAATCAAACCCTCTAATGAATAGGTTAAGTTTTTTTGGATTAATTTAGTCAAACCACAACTAAATCAAGTGTGATTAGATCAACACCTAGAGCTATTATTCACCACCTGGGTGATTTGGACTGAGAGAGAATCGGAGGAGCTCACCAGACCTGAGTGTGTTTAACAAATGAGAGGCTTAACCTAAAATGAAGAACATAAGACTTTATATACCCCTGATGTTGACTCACCCGTACGATTCATCCATCACACGTACGAGTTGGCTTCATCAGCCATATGGGTGATCACTCACTCGTGTCTTCTCATTTAGGTTGTAATTGTGACTTAGCTCAGCATCAACTGTGCGTACGAGCCTGTCAGCCGAACTAGTGAGGCTTCCCTCGTACGTCTGACTAAGTCTAACATAGCCAAACATCCAAATCTCGTTCCTGTAGTTCCTGTAACCACATGCAAACACAGATAAGATTATAACGAGCGATCATGGTGGCCTGTAAACTGGTGTACCTGCAATGGACGTGGGTAGATGTCTAGGGACTTGCATAAAATGCATCAACAGAAGGTGTGAGTTGTAAGGAAATGAAGGAGGTGAATTTATAAGAAAATCTCCAACAGAACAATTAAAATAGACGATCGCATTTAAAGCGGATCCTATTTCCCTTAGTTACCGGAGAATCAAATCTTATTACGAAGATTTTCTTCAAATCCCTTGAAATCTGGGAATCAATCATATCTACGTCAAATGATAAGATGAATCTACACTTACTCATTTCACTCTTCTATGTTAGCTTCATTCGTACTCTTCATATAAATGGATTGTTTATCCAAATTATTCGCTGATGATAAAACTCTAATTTTCAGCTTGTATGCATCATGAAAACATACTTATTATCATTCACGACCTTTCCACTCAAATTTCGGGACAAAATTTCTTTAACGGGTAGGTACTGTGACAACCCGAAAATTTCCAACCAAATTTAAACTTTAATCTTTATATATTCCCGACACGATAAGCAAAGTTTATAAGTTGAATCTCAAGAATTTTAAACTGTGTTCATACATTCATTTAACCTCGACCAAATTCCAAAGATTCACGAACCATTATAGGAACGGATATGATTATATATGTATATATGTATATATTATAACTTGAAAACATTAACAAAGTATTAGACGTATAATACTTTACATAAACGTATTTATTTCGAAATATATATTCAAATAGTTATCGATGGGATTAGAAGATGTTATCAAATTATTGACTTAACAGATACATTGAATTAGGATTACGAGTCTCTATTAAGAGGTCCACTTTGATTTAGAAAACCTTTCCTTTTTTAACGATATCCGGAATATTTGATAAAAGTGATTTACAAAAGTGTCATTAACGTGAGTTAGTCAAAAGTTAGTAATCATTTTCATTTAAATTTCAAAAATATACTTTACTTGATTAACTTGTGTCCCTAGATAAGCAACCCTTTAGTTTTCATATTAAAAATATTATTTGGTAAAATAACTACTATTATTTAAAAACGAATTAAAACGAACTTTGAAAAATAAATAGTTTAAAAAAAAAACTAAATGCTATATTGTTAAATAAAAGATTTTGAATACGAACTTATATTCCTAAATATGTATCTATATATTTTTAACTCAGTCATAAAATGTCCTGACTTAAAATAATATATTTTGACAAACAACGAGCCACTGATTTATAGAAACAAATGACCACAACACTCAATTATATAAGATACATTTGTCATAAAGTAATTTTTAAATAACTAAAACGAAATTTTTATAATAGTACGAGTCATTAAAAGTAAAAGGCTAGTTTTCTAAACGTACAAAAGTGCGCTCGAAAAACTGAAAGTGGTACATGAGTCGAGTGACAACGTACGAGTCATTTTTGTAAAAATTATATTTTTACCATGAGCGTAAATATAATATAATATTTAATTAATTCTAAAGATTAAATATATTATATATTAAAAAATATATAAAGTTATGTCATAATGTAAATTGTACGAGTAATATATAAATTGTAAACGAAGTGTGTCGGCAAGGGAAATTGATGGGTACCAGCTCTCATCATTAGTCATTACACCCTATAAAATGCACGAAATATGGTTCAGTGTATTCATATATTACTTGATCTCAATCTCTCTCAATAAATATACGTAATATAATTATTATAATTATTATTATTATTATTAGTATTATTAATTAATATTAAGATTGATATTATTATTTATATTATTATTATTATTATTATTATTATTATTATTATTATTATTATTATTATTATTATTATTATTATTATTATTATTATTATTATTATTATTATTATTATTATTATTATTATTAGTATTATACATAAAATATTACGACGAGGTCATGAGCGGGTCATTTCAAGACAAGTTTTATGAGTAGGATAGGGCTAAGGAAATTATGGGTTATGGCTATGGAGGTGATGGGTATGGCTCATGGGTATGCCCGTGAGGTCAATCTAGTGTTTATCATCTCCGTTGCGTCTACGTACATTTCCTGCAATATTGAATCTCAATATTGATACGTGAGTACTCGTAAATTAATTTTTACTTATCAATAGTGTATCCCTGACTAGTGCTCGAGTATTTAAGATTATGCATGCTTGTACTTTTGATATTGCCCTTAGTTAGGTTATGTTGAATCTCGAATTAGTTACACATGCGGTTGAGATAAGGTATAAGATATGCATGTCGTTGGAAAGCTAGCGAAAAATTAAGAACTTTTCCTTTAGATATCGAATGGTTTCGATGAATGGATTAGAAGTTATAATCAATTGAATTTTCGATATTTTTATTAAAAATGATTATTATTATCATCGTTTTTATCGTCGTTCTAGTTTTATCTTATTATTATCATTATTATTATCTTTATCAATAAAAAGGATTTATCATTAAAAATTGTTATTTTTTTATTTATTTATTACTATCGTTATTATCGTTAAAGTTATAATTAGTATTATTATCCAATTATTATTATTATTATTACTATTATTATTATTATTATTATTATTATTATTATTATTATTATTATTAGTAGTAGTAGTATTATTATTATTATTAGTATATTAATAATAATCATACTAATAATATTATTTAGTGATAATACAAGTGCTAGTAATGATAATAGTATTAATATTAGTGAAAATAACAATAATACTAAATAATATTACTTTTATTAACATTGCTAATGATAACTACAATAATATTACTTATGTGATAACCTTAATAATAATAGATATATTAATAATACTTTTTAGATTAATCATAACGATAAGGATAGTAATAGTTATACTACTTATAATTATGATAACAATAATAATAATAACAATAATGAAAATGAAAATGATAATAATAATAATAATAATAATAATAATAATAATAATAATAATAATAATAAACATAAAATTTTTGTTAGAATGTGATAGTGCTCCAAACGAACATATATTTAGTCGCAATATCATCCCAATATGTAAAGTTTTTAGTTGTAATTATTCTATTTTTAAGTTGTAATCGTTTAAATAAATAAATGTGAAGACAAAGCACGAAGATTAAAGAATTGAAGAAAAAGTGCCACTAAAGCCTGAAAAGTGCCACTAAAGCCATAGTGCACTCAAAAGTGCCACTAAAAGTGAGTTAAAGACTTGCGCGGATTTTGGGAGTTAAGAAAAATAATTTTTTGTGCAAATTACAAATTGCAAAACGCAAAGTACAAGATATTAAATAGTACGAAAGGACTATCGAAAATCCGGAACCGGGACCTGAGCCAACTATCAACGCGCGACGCAACGGACCTAAAATTACAAGTCTACTATGCACAAGAATATAATATATATATATATATATATATATATATATATATATATATATATATATATATATATATATATATATATATATATATATATATATTTATTAAATTATGTCGACAAGCTGGATCCAGGGTGGCCATGTGATCGCATGACCAGAAGGTAGCATTTCCATGCGATCGCATGGAGGGAATTTTCAGGCCAAATATTATAAATAGCCAACGAACTGATCGAATTCTTTACACCATCCACAATAATACTCCCTCTGTATAATTAATATATATATATATATATATATATATATATATATATATATATATATATATATATATATATAGGTTAGTTTTATATTAGATTAGTTTGGGTAATGTAAAGGTTATTTTACGGGTTTTGAAGTCGAAGTTCTGTCCGTGTAACACTACGCGATAAATAATCAATGTAAGTTATGTTCTCCTTTTTAAATTAATGTCTCGTACTTAAGTTAATATTATGCTTATTTAAGCCGAAGTAATCATGATGTTAGACTAAATATTAAAGACGGGGTTATTGGGCTTTGGACCATAATTGGGGTTTGGACAAAAGAACGACACTTGTGGAATTGGGACTATGGGCTATTAATGATCTTTATATTTGTTTAATTGAATGATAGTTCGTTAATTTAATATAAAAATTACAATTGGACGTACCTATAAATAACCACATACACTCGATCGGACACGATGGGCGGGATATTTATAAGTACTAATAATCGTTCATTTAACCGGACACGGGAATGGATTAATAGTTAATGGACTTATTAATACAGGGGTGAATTACATACAAGGAAAATTGGTGTAATTATAGTGTAAGTCCCCAATTAGTTGGAATATTTGACTTCGGATATAAGGATAATTTGACGAGGACACTCGCACTTTATATTTATGACTGATGGACTGTTATGGACAAAAACCAGATGGACATATCGAATAATCCAGGACAAAGGACAATTAACCCATGGTAATAAACTAAAATCAACACGTCAAACATCATGATTACGGAAGTTTAAATAAGCATAACACTTTTATTTTATTTACTTTAATTATCGTCATTTATATTTTGCATTAGGTTTTAATTGTGACTTAAAATATAAAATCGACAAACCGGTCATTAAACAGTAAACCCCCTTTTATATATTATTATATATAATTATATATATTTTGTACAAATATAATTGTTTAAAAATATAGTGTAAAATAAGTCGTCTCCCTGTGGAACGAACCGGACTTACTAAAAACTATACTACTCTATGATTAGGTACACTACCTATAGTGTTGTAGCAGAGTTTAGGTATATCCCATTTGTAAATAAATTTATTAAAACTTGTATCATATTTCATCGTATTTCGTAGTAAAAATATAACTATTTTGTATACACCCCTACGCACATCAAGTTTTTTTGGCGCCGCTGCCGGGGACGTGGCGAAATGCTATATTTTTAATATATATTTGTATAAATATATTTATTTATAATTTTTAGAAAAACAATATAAAATCTAAAAAAAAAAAAAACCTGGACTGACAGGCCATGCGGTTGCATGACCCATCAGCCTAAACCCCATGCGATCGCATGGGGTGGTCTGACACGTCTGACCTGGTACGCCATAAATGCAGTTAGGGTTTTTAATTTATAATTATTATTAATTAGGGTTTTAATTAGTTTATAATTTTAGTTTTAATTTATAATTTGTAATTTTAAGTTTATTTATTTATTATTAAATATATAGATTAATATTTTTATATAATAATAATAATATAAAAATAATATTTTTATAAAAATTGTAATTTTATCATTTTTAGTTTCTTTTTATAAATTGTATATTTATATCGCTTAATTCGTAATTTTTATATTTATCGTTCGTAATTAGTTTTAAGACTAGTATTTTGCCGTAGTTACTTTATTTTTAGTTTTTAAGACTTTGCCGTAAAATCCCTTAAGTGCCTTTTCTTTAGACTAAGATTTAGGCGCTTTAGAATTTTGCGACGCCATTTTAAAATTTCAGTACTTTTTAAGTTATTGCCGTTTTGGATATAGAATTCCTTTTAAGCTTTAATACCTCTAGACATAACTTTTAATACTAAGTTTCGACGCTTTATTTTCTTATTTTTATTTTTTGACTGTTTGTTTTTCGACATTTATTTTTTGACCTTTTATTTTTCGACGTTTTTCGACGCGCTCTTTTTCTTTCTTATTTCTCGACGCTTTAGTTTTTAGGACTTAGAATTTTTTCTATTTCTTCTCTAAAATTTCAAAACAAAAAATTATTTTAAGCAGTTAAATTTATAGACATCCAAATTTTCTGGTTCGTAGTAATAGTTGGATTTGTTAGTGGCGAGTTGTGAGCTTCCGATTTAAAGGGTCCTGGCTACCTGCTGCATCTATTGGCTATTCGAAACGTGGGCAAAAGCAGAAAAGTCTATTAATTTGATAACTTATATAATTTTTAGTTTTATAACTAATAGGATAATTAGTAAATGCATCACATTGTAGCTAAAATTTGGTAAAAAAGTGTATTATGGAAAATTTTGAGAATATGTTGGAAACTCTTTCTGACATGCGAAATCAATTAAATCAATACTCTCAAACGAGTGTTGATGAAAATTCATTCGGTCAATCTTGGATCACAAATGACGAAACGATAACTGGTTGTGAAATCTATGGAGATTATCACTCAACATGGGAATGTTTTTATTACGTTCCTATGGAAAATTATGCACCCATAGAACCTGAATGGAATGATTATGAAGAATACAATTCAAATTGGGATTATTCCCAAGAATATATCCAAACTCAACAACCAGAAGACGAAGAACATTATGTGTCTGAAAATCTTTTAGACAATATGAAAATCAAACTCGAAGAACTCGATGCTCAAAATGAACAAATGAGAGTTTGTAAATCGGCAAGCTGAAACTCTATCAGATTACACACCTGTTGATCTGAGGAGTATTGTGCAAGAAAATCTCGTATCATCGAATTTTGATGAATTCGAGAGCTCCGAAATCACCAATTATCCCGATGATACTTTTTATTCAGCTTTACCAATTTCACAACATATCGACACATTAGCCTCTACCGACGAAATCATCGATCCATCAATGGATGAAGAAGAAGTAAGGGTGACAAATTGGTACTCTTGGAAAAATGATAACGTTGAAAATTTTACCCTCGAGACCAAAATGGTGGGACCGATAAGTACCATTAATGAAGAAGAATTTGTTTCGATCCTGAAATTCACCATTCCACAACCTTGCAACCCAATATTCTCAATAGACGAGTCATCTACCAAAGATGAACTACAAGCTGTAATAGATATTGACACCTCGAATTTCACCCAATTGGGTAATAGAGGTGAAAACTTTGATCCCGATAATGAACGAAAGGAAATGTTAGGAATTGTCCACCCTATAGAAATATATATGTCGGTGTATATCGATCTATTTGACCAAGAACCAGAAAAGAGACATATCCATTTACTAAAAGTTACACTTAAAAAAGAATTATGTAGTGACGATCGGGTGGGTCTAAACTTTAAACCCATTGATATATTTTATACCACCCGAGATGTAAATAACTGGCTCACTATTTTAATTCGTGGAACTTATTCTACCGACTTCACATGTCGTCAGCTAAGTATGGGGAAGTCTAACCCCACTTAACGTTAAATTCGGGGTTCGGGTTAGTGCATAACTCGTTAATAAACATGCATAATAAGTTAGGGTAAAAGACTCATTTTCAAAGATTAGCAAACAGTTCAGAAAAGCAACCGTTTTTGAAGAAAAATATGTGTGATAAAACAAGAAGGAATGAACGATGAGGCGCGCCATCTATCATTCAACGAGCTTTGTAATTACAAACTGGGTATTTTTAATCACTTTTCTACACTTATCACCCCCGTGAATTTATAATTATAGTCTGATTTCATGCAAATGAGGGCATTGCATGATCTTAAGTGTGGGGAAGGGTTATAAATTCTCTCGGGTTTGCACTTGGTTTATTTGCCAAATTTTGTGAAAATTTTAAAAAATTTCAAATAAATGAATTGAAAATCATGTTTATACATATTTATGAACGATGAAAACTGAGTGTTAATACTGAAATTATCATTACTTCGGAAAGGACATAAATTGAGAAACACCCTAAAACACTTGAATTCATTTAAAATGGAATAAAAGAGAATAAAAAGGCAAAGAAAGAAACTAAGTGTGGGGAGAATGTACCAAGTTATTCAATTAAAAAACTATCTATCATATGTTTCTGTAAAGTTATTGCAGGTGCTTTTGTTTTGGACGATACTAATCAGTTTTACCCGATTTACTGTAATATATTTAAAAGAAAGATGGATCTACATGATGAATCAATTCCATCATTAAAAGGAAGTAAAGTCTTCCGGAAAAAGACACGCGCTTTTTGATTTAGGTCAAGAAGTTGTCATCCAGACCAGCTGTTGGTTGACGAAAAATCTAGAAAAGTCATCTCTAAAATCAGCAGGAAATCCACGGACCTCAGCATCAAACAGGGTCGCCAAGTGGTCAGACTTATCGTAACCATGAGAGGATCTATCTCGTAAAATGGGCAGGGCGCCGTGCAAATTAGCTTGATAAGACTAATGAATCAGATCTCCAGAAAGGATAATCTCCTTAAAGAAAAAAAATCAGCTTTTAAGACTGATATTACTCAATCCTTGAGATTGACTTTAAAGATTGAGAATTACAAACTCATGGAATTCAATGATATTTAAACTCGAGCTTGAACGAGAAAATATTTTGATCAAATTAAAACCGATTTGTTTTCTGAAAACCTATTTTCAATGCGTTCATTACCATTGAACGTAAAATCCTAGGAATTCATCTGGAATTCATTAGGTCACCTGAACCAAATCGGGTGACAACCGTAAGAATGGTGGTTGCATAGCATGGTCGAAGACAGGACCTTGTGCCAGATCGAAAAATCATAGGGTGATCTTTACTATTGCTCCTACAAAGGATAGTAACTGCATCCGACACGTTTTAGACCATGAACATCTGCATGTCATTAGACATCGCCTTAACAGTTGCTTGTTCAACGCTTTCCTTTACAATCAGACGGTAGTTTACCGAAAGGTAATATACAGAGCAAGTATACTGGACGTGTTGTTTTCCTAATACAAGGTTAGCAAGTGGGTGACACAAAACCATAAGTTTTGAGCTAAAATTTTTATATCTGAAACCCATAAAAACATTTTGCAAACACCAGTGAAGGGTTATTCTGGAAAGATTATCTAGGGTAAAAGCTAGAATGAATTTTCAAAAGATCAAATGTTTTCATAAAGATTCAATTTCCTTAAGGATCTAAATTTTTATAGTCATGTGGGACTGTAAACCACATCGTTACTATCATTGTTTATACCGCCGTATCAAAATCACTAATGTATAAAGTGTGAAGAATAAAAAAGTGATTCGTGTGATTTAATTTCAAGTTCTGTATTGCTTGAGGACAAGCAACGCTCAAGTGTGGGGATATTTGATAGTGCTTCAAACGAACATATATTTAGTCGCGATATCATCCCAATATGTAAAGTTTTTAATTGTAATTATTCTATTTTTAAGTTGTAATCGTTTAAATAAATAAATGTGAAGACAAAGCAAGAAGATTAAAGAATCGAAGAAAAAGTGCCACTAAAGCCTGAAAAGTGCCACTAAAGCCATAGTGCACTCAAAAGTGCCACTAAAAATGAGTTAAAGACTTGCGCGGATTTTGGGAGTTAAGGAAAATAATTTTTTTTGCAAATTACAAATTGCAAAATGCAAAGTACAAGATATTAAATAGTACGAAAGGACTATCGAAAATCCGAAACCGGGACCTGAGCCAACTATCAACGCGCGACGCAACGGACCTAAAATTACAAGTCTACTATGCACAAGAATATAATATAATATATATATATATAATTATATAAATTATATATAAATTATATATATTTATTAAATTATGTCGACAAGCTAGAAACAAAGCAAAACAGCTGGATCTAAGGTGGCCATGCGATCGCATGGCCAGAAGGCAGCATTTCCATGCGATCGCATGGAGGGAATTTTCAGGCCAAATATTATAAATAGCCAACGAACTGATCGAATTCTTTACACCATCCACAATAATACTCCCTCTGTATAATTATATATATATATATATATATATATATATATATATATATATATATATATATATATATATATATATATATATATATATATATAATATAGGTTAGTTTTATATTAGATTAGTTTGGGTAATGTAAAGGTTATTTTACGGGTTTTGAAGTCAAAGTTCTGTCCGTGTAACACTACGCGATAAATAATCAATGTAAGTTATGTTCTCCTTTTTAAATTAATGTCTCGTACTTAAGTTAATATTATGCTTATTTAAGCCGAAGTAATCATGATGTTGGACTAAATATTAAAGACGGGGTTATTGGACTTTGGACCATAATTGGGGTTTGGACAAAAGAACGACACTTGTGGAATTGGGACTATGGGCTATTAATGATCTTTATATTTGTTTAATTGAATGATAGTTCGTTAATTTAATATAAAAATTGCAATTGGACGTACCTATAAATAACCACATACACTCGATCGGACACGATGGGCGGGATATTTATAAGTACTAATAATCGTTCATTTAACCGGACACGGGAATGGATTAATAGTTAATGGACTTATTAATATAGGGGTGAATTACATACAAGGAAAATTGGTGTAATTATAGTTTAAGTCCCCAATTAGTTGGAATATTTGACTTCGGATATAAGGATAATTTGACGAGGACACTCGCACTTTATATTTATGACTGATGGACTGTTATGGACAAAAACCAGATGGACATATCGAATAATCCAGGGCAAAGGACAATTAACCCATGGTAATAAACTAAAATCAACACGTCAAACATCATGATTACGGAAGTTTTAATACTTTTATTTTATTTACTTTAATTATCTTCATTTATATTTTGCATTAGGTTTTAATTGTGACTTAAAATATAAAATCGACAAACCGGTCATTAAACGGTAAACCCCCTTTTATATAGTATTATATATAATTATATATATTTTGTACAAATATAATTGTTTAAAAATATAGTGTAAAATAAGTCATCTCCCTGTGGAACGAACCGGACTTACCAAAAACTATACTACTCTACGATTAGGTACACTGCCTATAGTGTTGTAGCAGAGTTAATGAAATGTCCCGTTCATATTGATTATAAACGTTCCATATTAATTGATTTCGTTGCGAGGTTTTGACCTCTATATGAGACGTTTTTCAAAGACTGCATTCATTTTTAAAACAACCATAACCTTTATTTTATCAATAAAGGTTTCAAAAGCATTACGTAGATTATCAAATAATGATAATCTAAAATATACTGTTTACACAAGACCATTAGATAATGGTTTACAATAGAAATATATTACATCGACATATGTTTCTTGAATGCAGTTTTTACATAATATCATACAAACATGAACTCCAAATCTTGTCCTTATTTTAGTATGCAACAGCGGAAGCTCTTAGTATTCACCTGAGAATAAACATGCTTTAAACGTCAACAAAAATGTTGGTGAGTTATAGGTTTAACCTATATATATCAAATCGTAACAATAGACCACAAGATTTCATATTTCAATATACATCCCATACATAGAGATAAAAATCATTCATACGGAGAACACCTGGTAACCGGCATTAACAAGATGCACATATAAGAATATCCCCATCATTCCGGGACACCCTTCGGATATGATATAAATTTCGAAGTACTAAAGCATCCGGTACTTTGGATGGGGTTTGTTAGGCCCAATAGATCTATCTTTAGGATTCGCGTCAATTAGGGTGTCTGTTCCCTAATTATTAGATTACCAGACTTAATAAAAAGGGGCATATTCGATTTCGATAATTCAACCATAGAATGTAGTTTCACGTACTTGTGTCTATTTTGTAAATCATTTATAAAACCTGCATGTATTCTCATCCCAAAAATATTAGATTTTTAAAGTGGGACTATAACTCACTTTCACAGATTTTTACTTCGTCGGGAAGTAAGACTTGGCCACTGGTCGATTCACAAACCTATAACAAATATGTACATATATATCAAAGTATATTCAAAATATATTTACAACACTTTTAATACATTTTGATGTTTTAAGTTTATTAAGTCAGCTGTCCTCGTTAGTAACCTACAACTAGTTGTCCAAAGTTAGATGTACAGAAAAAAATTGATATATATTATCTTGAATCAATCCACGACCCAGTGTATACACGTCTCAGGCTAGATCACAACTCAAAGTATATATATTTTTGGAATCAATCTCAACCCTGTATAGCTAACTCCCACATTACTGTATATAGAGTGTCTATGGTTGTTCCAAATAATATATACACATGGGTCGATATGATATGTCAAAACATTTGCATACGTGTCTATGGTATCCCAAGATTACATAATATATTAGAATACATGTATAATACAATATAAGTTAGCTAGGATATGATTAATATAGATTTGTTACCAATTTTCACGTAGCTACAACAAGAAAAATTATCCAATCTTGTTTTACCCATAACTTCTTCGTTTTAAATCCGTTTTGAGTGAATCAAATTGCTATGGTTTCATATTGAACTCTATTTTATGAATCTAAACAGAAAAAGTATACGTTTATAGGCAAAAATATAAGTTACAAGTCGTTTTTGTAAGAGGTAGTCATTTTAGTCGAAAGAACGACGTCTTGATGACCATTTTGAAAAACATACTTCCACTTTGAGTTTAACCATGATTTTTGGATATAGTTTCATGTTCATAAGAAAAATCATTTTCCCATAAGAACAACTTTTAAATCAAAGTTTATCATAGTTTTTAATTAACTAACCCAAAACAGCCCGCGGTGTTACTACGACGGCGTAAATCCGATTTTAAGGTGTTTTTCGTGTTTTCAGGTTTTAAATCATTAAGTTAGCATATCGTATAGATATAGAACATGTGTTTAGTTGATTTTAAAAGTCAAGTTAGAAGGATTAACTTTTGTTTGCGAACAAGTTTAGAATTAACTAAACTATGTTCTAGTGATTACAAGTTTAAACCTTCGAATAAGATAGCTTTATATGTATGAATCGAATGATGTTATGAACATCATTACTACCTCAAGTTTTCTGGATAAAGCTACTAGAAATAAGAAAAATGGATCTAGCTTCAAAGGATCCTTGGGTGGCTTGAAAGTTCTTGAAGCAGAATCATGACACAAAAACAGTTCAAGTAAGATTTTCACTCGAAATAAGATTGTTATAGTTATAGAAATTGAATCAAAGTTTGAATATGAGTATTACCTTGTATTAGAAAGATATCTTACTGTAAATAAGAAAGATTTCTTGAGGGTGTATGATCATTCTACAAGATTGGAAGTAAGCTAGCAAACTTGGAAGTATTCTTGATTTTATGAAACTAGAACTTGTAGAATTTATGAAGAACACTTAGAACTTGAAGATAGAACTTGAGAGAGATCAATTAGATGAAGAAAATTGAAGAATGAAAGTGTTTTTAGGTGTTTTTGGTCGTTGGTGTATGGATTAGATATAAATGATATGTAATTTTGTTTTCATGTAAATAAGTCATGAATGATTACTCATATTTTTGTAATTTTATGAGATATTTCATGCTAGTTGCCAAATGATGGTTCCCACATGTGTTAGGTGACTCACATGGGCTGCTAAGAGCTGATCATTGGAGTGTATATACCAATAGTACATACATATAAAAGCTGTGTATTGTACGAGTACGAATACGGGTGCATACGAGTAGAATTGTTGATGAAACTGAACGAGGATGTAATTGTAAGCATTTTTGTTAAGTAGAAGTATTTTGATAAGTGTCTTGAAGTCTTTCAAAAGTGTATAAATACATATTAAAACACTACATGTATATACATTTTAACTGAGTCATTAAGTCATCGTTAGTCGTTACATGTAAGTGTTGTTTTGAAACCTTTAGGTTAATGATCTTGTTAAATGTTGTTAACCCAATGTTTATAATATCAAATGAGATTTTAAATTATTATATTATCATGATATTATGATATACGAATATCTCTTAATATGATATATATACATTAAATATCGTTACAACGATAATCGTTACATATATGTCTCGTTTCAAAATCATTAAGTTAGTAGTCTTGTTTTTACATATGTAGTTCATTATTAATATACTTAATGATATGTTTACTTATCATAATATCATGTTAACTATATATATAACCATATATATGTCATCATATAGTTTTTACAAGTTTTAACGTTCGTGAATCACCGGTCAACTTGGGTGGTCAATTGTCTATATGAAACCTATTTCAATTAATCAAGTCTTAATAAGTTTGATTGCTTAACATGTTGGAAATACTTAATCATATAAATAAAAATTTTATTTAATATATATATAAACATGGAAAAGTTCGGGTCACTACAGTTTAGGTATATCCCATTTGTAAATAAATTAATTAAAACTTGTATCATATTTCGTCGTATTTCGTAGTAAAAATATAACTATTTTGTATACACCCCTACGCACATCAAGTTTTTTTGGCGCCGCTGCCGGGAACGCGGCGAAACGCTATATTTTTAATATATATTTGTATAAATATATTTATTTATAATTTTTAGAAATACAATATAAAATCTAAAAAAACAAAACAAAAAAAAAAAACTGGACTGACAGGCCATGCGGTCGCATGACCCATCAGCCTAAACCCCATGCGATCGCATGGGGTGGTCTGACACGTCTGACCTGGTACGCCATAAATGCAGTTAGGGTTTTTAATTTATAATTATTATTAATTAGGGTTTTAATTAGTTTATAATTTTAGTTTTAATTTATAATTTGTAATTTTAAGTTTATTTATTATTATTAAATATATAGATTAATATTTTTATATAATAATAATATAAAAATAATATTTTTATAAAAATTGTAATTTTATCATTTTTAGTTTCTTTTTATAAATTGTATATTTATATCGCTTAATTCGTAATTTTTATATTTATCGTTCGTAATTAGTTTTAAGACTAGTATTTTGCCGTAGTTACTTTATTTTTAGCTTTTAAGACTTTGCCGTAAAATCCCTTAAGTGCCTTTTCTTTAGACTAAGATTTAGGTGCTTTAGAATTTTGCGACGCCATTTTAAAATTTCAGTACTTTTTAAGTTGTAATGACCCGGATTTTTCCGATCGTTTTATACTTATAAGATTAATATTTATATAAATTAAACCTTACCAATATGATAAGCAATCTAAATTGTTGAGAATTATGTTTTTGAAAAGAGTTTTACACAACGTTCGACCGTCCAATTTGACCGATGATATCACGAACTATATAACATACGATAATTATACGTTTGTGTATATATATGTATTTATATATATTTAACATGATCTAAGGATGGTTTAACATCTCATTGTATACTAATAACAATGAGTTATAAGTATACTTTGAAACTACTAACTTAAATTTTCAAAACGATAACTATACGTAACGTTCTTTGATATAAATACTTATAACTTATAATGCTTATACATGTATCATATAAATATGTATTTAATCACTTTTAAAGGACTTATATACATAAAACAATATAAGTATATTTACAAAAGATAGCTATATTTAAATCCTCGTTCCGTTTCTTCAAGATTTTACAAAGTATATCTAGAGTATATGTACCCGTATCATACCCAGCTTCTATACGCATTTACTATTAGTATATACATATCAAATCAACATCCTAATCACCTTTATTACTGCCCTAGATAGGAGGTAATTAGAATTTGTAAGTTAGTATGACAATTTCATAAGATTACAAGTTTGAAAAATTGTCCATGTCTCCCCCCCCCCCCCCCCCATTCACGTTTTTAAAGGGGTCATGGGGTACTTCATTTTGATTCAAATTTTACTACCATTTCCTAGCTAAAAACACACACACTTATAAGTCTTAAACACCTTAAACAACTCAGTAAATAACCATAAAGATCTAGCTTCAAAAACAACACTTAATCATCATAAGAAATTCCTTTCAAGAACACTTCAATAATCCTTCCAAGTATACAAGTTTACTTCCAACCTTTCAATCCAACTCCACCACTCTTTTGGTTCTAGGATTTTTCTTATCTTTTGCAGTAACTTTGTCTAAGTAACTTGAGGTAGTAACCTTGTTCATAATCTTATTCGATTCATATTTATATAGCTATCTTATTTTGTGTTGTAAAATTTTAACAACCAGAACATAGTTTGAATGATTTCAAACTTGTTCGAAAACTAAATAGATTCTTCTAACTTAACTTTTAAAACACTTCAAGACCTATAATATATCATAATGATATGCTAACTTAACAAGATACAACTTGTTTTTACAAAGAACACCTTAAAACTGAATCTACGTCGTTGGAGCGCAACCGGGGGCTGTTTTGGGTTGGATAATTAAAAACCATTTTAAACATTGAATTGGAAGTTCATATCTTGTAAAAATGATATTTCTTATGAATATGTTAATACATAAAAATTTCATGGTTTAACTCAAAGTGTAAATATTTTTATCTAAATATTGTTTTTATGACAAAAAAATGATTACTTTCATAAGATTCACCTAAAGTTTGAACTATAACCTGTGATTCCAAATGTAAACCAAGGTATTTACAGTTCATATTCTTAAATTTTGACTCGATCCAAGGAAGTGGCAAGTTGAACCAACAAAAACCGAGTTGTAATGAAGAAACTACGACTAAAACAAGATTGGGTATCCGAAGCTAGTTTAGCTACGAAAATATTTGGAGAAAAAGTAAATTAATCATATCTTTTCTAATTAATATGATATTTTATATATAATTACTTATGATTTGATTTTATATATTTCAGAACCACCCGTAAACAACACGAGAAGATTAATCATAAGACCTCATGATTGTACGCAACACGTCATTTGACAACACGGTACTTTATGTACGCAACACATCATTTGACAACATGGTACCATGGGTCGAGATTAATTCTGATCAATACGAATACGATGGGGTCTTTATTTATTTTATTGAGCAACTAATTGTGGACCACTAACATCGGACTGCTAACTACGGACTAATAAATATTAAAAGTATTATATATATATATATATATATATATATATATATATATATATATATATATATATATATATATATATATATATATATATATATATATATATATATATATATATATATATATATATATATGTGATGACCCGGAAATTTCTGACCAAATTTAAACTTAATCTTTGTATGATTAACATTTTCGACACGATAAGCAAAGTCTGTAAAACTGAATCTCAAAATTTTTGAACTACTTTTATATATTTAAATACCCTTCGGTTATTTTCTACGATTCGAGAACAATTATATGTAAATAGATACATATATACTATAACATGAAAAGGTAACAATGTATTAATTGTTTGATACCGTACATTAAACTTATTGGTTTAAATATCTATTTGAATGTATATGATAAGTTGAAATATTTATTATTAAAATTTATTTATAAATAACTTCCAATGTGTATTTAAAAACTGATTTATGTATATTAAAAAGATATATACATATATATAATAAACGATAGTAACATTCGTTTATTGATTCAATTGATATTTAGATAAGTTAACTAAAGCGTTTAAGATGAACCAGTTAAACACTAATTTGTTACAGTGTTTTCAAATTGCCACATTACTCAAAATGCTACAGTGTTTTCGAAAATCACTATTTACTACAGTGAATTGCTACAGTAAAATTTGACTTTGCTACAGTAACTTTGCTACAGTAAAACGCTATTATAAACATGTATTTTAACAAATAGCGAGACGATGATTTATAGAAGTAAATGACCAAAACACTCGAAAGTTTAAGATACACTTTGAGTGATATAATTAAGGGATAATTTAAGGCTATTGATAAGGCTAAAAAGGAACATATATTTCATAGCATTATCCCCCAAGAAAGACAGGATTTTAGTTGTAATTGTTCCATATTCAAGTAATATTCGTTTATATTTAATAAGTGCGAAGACAAAAGGCGAAAACGAAGAATTGAAAACGGAAAGGTCCAAAATGCTCAAATGTACAAGATACAATTAAAAAGGTTCAAATTATTGATGAAGAACGTCTAAAAAATGACAAGAGTACAAGTTGCGGAACGCAAAGTACACGATATAAAATAGTACGCAAGGACGTCTGAAAATCCGGAACCGGGACCCGAGTCAAGAAGAAACGCCCGACGCAACGGACCAAAAATATCTAGTCTACTATGCACAAGAATAAAATATAATATATAAATAATTATATTAATTATTTATATATTTATATTTATTTTATATTATGTCGACAAGCTAGGAGCCAAAACAATGTGAGCTGTCCCTGGTCCTCATGCGAGTCGCATGGCCAGAAGGCCATTTCCATGCGAGTCGCATGACTCCAGATTTCAGGCCACATCTATAAATTTCAGTGTTTTCGCTCGATTTAAATCACACACATACACAAATATATATATACTCCGTAATATTATTTATTATTATTATTATTATTATTATTAATAAGATTATTATTAATCTTATTATTTTTTTTATTATTATTAGTGTTATTATTTTTGCGATACAAAAATAATAATGTACAAAAAATATTACGACGGAGTGCTGTCCAAGTAATTTTCAAAATGAGTTTTCGAGCAAGCTAGAGCTAAGGAAATTATGGGTTATTGCCAAGGAGGTTATGGGTAATGTTCGGGGGTATTTTTTTTGTGAATCAAACCTCGTGTTTATCATCTCCGATGCGTCTACGTGCTTTCCTACAATATTGTATATCAATATTTAACTGTGAGTTTCATATGATCCCTTTTACTCAATATATTTTTGGGCTGAGAATACATGCGACTGTTTATAAATACTGAAAATACTAGATTTATATGCGTGAGTTTCATAAGATCCCTTTTACTCTCTACATTTTTGGGCTGAGAATACATGCAAATGCTTTATTAACCGATATACAATATTTATATGTGTGAGTTTCATTTGCTCTTTTTTTAATTGCTTTTGCAATATATATTTTTGGGCTGAGAATACATGCACTTTATTTTAAACGCAATGGATACAAGTACATACTAAATTCTACACTGAGTTTGAACCGAAAATCCCTTAGCTTTGGTAACTGTTAACTGCCAGTTATAAGAACTGGTGGGCGCGAGTAGTAGTATATGGATCCATAGGGCTTGATATCCCCGTCCGAGCTAGAGCGCTAGCCTTTTAACGGACGTATGCTATTTGAGAAGCGTACACGTTGGTTTGCGTGTATTATTAAGATGATTATACAAAGGGTACAAATAATATAAGCATTAAAGTTTAGTTACCAGGGTGCTCAATTTTGTAGAACCGATTGATAAACGTTTCGGATGAAACAACTGAAATCTTGTGATCCACCTTTTATGTAAAACCTATTGATAAACGTTTCGGATGAAACAACTGAAATCTTGTGATCCACCTTTTATGTAAAACCTATTGATAAACGTTTTAAATAAAACAACTGAACTTTTGTAATCCACATTGATATACGGATTATGTGTAATATTAAAACTATGAACTCACCAACCTTTGTGTTGACACTTGAAGCATGTTTATTCTCAGGATTCTAGAAGTCTTCCGCTGTTTGCTTATACGTGATACAAGATATGTGCTTGGAGTCATACATGCTATATACAAGAAACTTGCATTCACCAAACCATTACCATGTATCTTATTTTGACTGTATTGTCAACAGATGTATTATTGTAAACCATTAAATGGTGATTGTCTATACGTACAAATCATCAGATGTTAAAAACCTGGAATTTATATATTCATTTATGAAATACCTTTTCAAACGAATACAATGTTACAAAATGTATCACATAGAGGTCAAATACCTCGCAATGAAATCAATGAATGACGTGTTCGTCCATATGGATTTGGAGCGATCGTCACAGTTGGTATCAGAGCGTTGGTCTTAGCGAACCAGAATTTGCATTAGTGTGTCTAACCGGTTATTGTTAGGATACATTAGTGAGTCTGGACTTCGACCATGTCTGCATGATAAAAGTTGTTGCTTATAATTTTTTTTGTTAGAAATTACCTGCTTATCATTCCTTGTGTGGAAAATTACCTGCTTATCATTTGTAGTCTAGACACACCTTATTGCATG
Source organism: Rutidosis leptorrhynchoides (assembly GCF_046630445.1). Classification (NCBI taxonomy): domain Eukaryota; kingdom Viridiplantae; phylum Streptophyta; class Magnoliopsida; order Asterales; family Asteraceae; genus Rutidosis; species Rutidosis leptorrhynchoides. The sequence goes on from NC_092333.1 coordinate 630,212,427, forward strand.
GATTGCATGACTAGTGTATAGACAAAATGAATATCTTAGCGTATCTGTTACTGTTACCTTTACTTGACAGTTTTCGAAAGTTTCTCCATAATTTACGGATCCTTTGTACTATATAAAGGTATTCTATGTAATTAGAATATCATCCGATATCCGAAAATCATTTCACATCGAAAATTCTTTATCTAACCGTATAAGATGAATTCTACAAGTAATTCGAGTTCTTCGGATTCCGATATGAATTTCCACCTGAGTTCCGAAAGCAGTGTAACCGGAATGAATCAACCAATCAGTCATCACCAATTCTGGATGAATTGGGGATGGGTTCGTAATCAACTTAATCAATGGAGACAAGAGGAAGGCGATCCTTTCCACCAACCGAATTCACCTCTTGGTGAGGAACCTGAGGCACTTACCGGCGAACCCGTTCGAAACACTATCTTTACCCTAATTTCCAGGATATTTCGCAACGATTATATGATAACTAGAATTTTAAACTTTATTCATCCTCTCGTACCAACCGCCAATCATCCCGGAATAATAGAAGAAGTTAACGAGCTTCGCGCTCGAGTTGTGGCTTTGGAGAATATGATGCACAATTTGCAGGCATCACAGGCAGCACCGGTAGCACCACCAGTACCAGCAGCACAACCAACAACAGTACCATTACCACCAACAACAACATCCGCACCGGAAACCTCAACCTCACAATCTGTTCCACGAGTATCAACCTCATATGCACCGTAGGCACCGAAGAATACTAATAACCATAAACGATGAAGTATTGATTCATAACTTCATTGGAGAAATATCCTGCGACGATTATGTAATCTTTAATATAGAAGAGATTATTCGTTTCTAGTTCCAACCGAAAATCAAATGAGTTTAATAACTCATTAAATTTATATTACATCTGAAGGAAATATACATACATATATTTTCATAAAGATTGTAATTGAAAATCCTTTTGTACAAACTGTTAATGATGAGAATATTTTAACGGGTAGGTAATACCCTAGAAATATATAAATTCCACATTAATATGTTACACTATACATTCTTCAATTTTGATTCAACAATCATTAACTATACTGCTCAAACCTATAGATATACGTATCTGTTCATCGCAGAATAACCATTTTCATTCAATTTCATATTCTAATTTCGATAGATCAGAATCCAAGTCAAGATTAAACGAAAAACATCACTCTTAGATTCCTACATCTTTCAAAACCATGCTTCGAAAACCATGCTTTGAATTCAGAACAGTACTAGAACATCATATGATTACATTTTGCGTTCAAACCCATCGAAATTCTTGGAAACACTTCAACTAATGAACAAACGAGAAGACAAACCAACTACACGATATCTACGAGAAGAAAGATTTGTAATTATAATCATATATCTGGAAAGCTCTCGAAACCTAAGTAAAACTTTAACACGTATCTGTGATAAATCCTTCGGCATTATAATTACTGAAAATAACCTTGCAATTCCTTTTTAAAAGTATCCAGTATTATCACCCATTCAACTAGTCAACGACGACCTTTCAGACTTATAACTTTGGCATATACGTTTTTGTTACTGGGGAACCTTTTATGTTCCACCATATTAGCAGTAAATGTACCAGCGACTCCGTCACTCTGCTATTTGAAACTCTCCGGAAATCACTATATATACATTGAAACCCTATCATGTACTCATCCACATCTTGTAACAATAGTTGCCATTCCAACTATCGGGAATTTGCAATCAGTATTTTGAAATCTTGCAGCACGTCTACGCCAACAGTTATATGTGTACATATAACGTCTACCTCCTCGAATTACATACTTCGAATGTGAAGTTTTTGAAAAACACTCCAAACTATGAAACTAGTTCTCTGAAATTAGAACAATGCTGATGAAGCAGCAAAAACTGTAAACGACCTTAACAGTCAAAAGTTTGATGATAAAGAATAATATGATGGTAAAGCTGAGAAAAAAAAAGAAGGTTTGAAACTGGAAAACGGATTGAGCAAAGTATGAAGGAGGGCTGTGGATAAATCACAAAGACTAAACCTGCCTTCAAAGAATACAAATGATTCAGTATCTGCTGAAGTCGTTAACGAATACCTTGCTACTAACTCAAAATCCGTTACGAACAAATCTTCTTCATCATTCTTCGATATTAGAAATTCTAAGATATCATCGTATCTTTTAAATATCCTCGATATTTCTGAAGATATTTTCATAAGCATTCTTATCTGAAATCATTCATCTCTTCGCGCTATCTGTATTACATCATAAAAGAAACTATTTTAGTTTCTAAATTCTGAAACCTTCAAGTTTAAAATTTGAATGTTTTGAAGTAGTGTTGGGAACTGAAGCATGAATTAGTATAATATAATGACACTTGATCAATGTGATTATATTACAGTAAGTCATGCTGAGTTTCTAATGGAACGTGATAAAGGTTCACAGATCATACCCTCATCATGAACCATGTTACATAACTCTTTCATTCTATTTAACCTCTAAACATATCAAGAAAATATTTTTCTTGATGATTAAGGTCTTTTTCGAGGTATTCTGGTAATTTGACAAGTCAGATTGTGCCATTACCGTTTCTTTCTTAGAATATTAATTATGTTCATTTCAAAATCCATACCTACGAATTTTGGACCATTATTCGCTTGACTTAAAGTCGGGAAAAGAAAACGAAAGCATGAAGCTCCGAAATATAATGGAAAATATAAAGCCCGAAAACAACCCCGAAATTACAAACCGTGTATATCAATGCGTATAGCAATATAAAGACACGGGAGAATGAAAAACACTATAACCCCAAGGTAATAGTAGAAGAAAATAACTTCCTCTAGTGGCAGATGAAAAAGAAGAATGAAGGATACGATAGCCAGGAAAATATCAAGAATCAGAACTGGATTAAGCATTTTCACAATCTATTGGGATGTATGAAATAATAAAGAAAATTATAGGAGTGTTGAAAATAAATGAAACGGAAGAGGTCAATTTATAGCAAAATATCGGACGCAGTAATAGAGTCAGATTACGCATTTAATCAAAGAAAATCCTAATTTCCGCAAATTCCGAAAAATCAAATCTTATTTAAATTATGAAGATTTTCTATTCCTTAAAATCCGGAAATCAATCGTTACTACATCAAGAGATAAGACGCATCTCTATTCTCCATTTCACTTGATTACGATAACTTCTCTCATACGCTTCGAGTAACTGGATTATTTTATCCATATTATTCAAACATAGATAAAACTCTATTATCAACTCATATTCGTCATTAAAACATTTTTATTGTTAGCCATGACGACCTCACACAAATTTCGGGACGAAATTTCTTTAACGGGTAGGTACTGTGATGACCCGGAAATTTCTGACCAAATTTAAACTTAATCTTTGTATGATTAACATTTTCGACACGATAAGCAAAGTCTGTAAAACTGAATCTCAAAATTTTTGAACTACTTTTATATATTTAAATACCCTTCGGTTATTTTCGACGATTCGAGAACAATTATATGTAAATAGATACATATATACTATAACATGAAAAGGTAACAATGTATTAATTGTTTGATACCGTACATTAAACTTATTGGTTTAAATATCTATTTGAATGTATATGATAAGTTGAAATATTTATTATTAAAATTTATTTATAAATAACTTCCAATGTGTATTTAAAAACTGATTTATGTATATTAAAAAGATATATACATATATATAATAAACGATAGTAACATTCGTTTATTGATTCAATTGATATTTAGATAAGTTAACTAAAGCGTTTAAGATGAACCAGTTAAACACTAATTTGTTACAGTGTTTTCAAATTGCCACATTACTCAAAATGCTACAGTGTTTTCGAAAATCACTATTTACTACAGTGAATTGCTACAGTAAAATTTGACTTTGCTACAGTAACTTTGCTACAGTAAAACGCTATTATAAACATGTATTTTAACAAATAGCGAGACGATGATTTATAGAAGTAAATGACCAAAACACTCGAAAGTTTAAGATACACTTTGAGTGATATAATTAAGGGATAATTTAAGGCTATTGATAAGGCTAAAAAGGAACATATATTTCATAGCATTATCCCCCAAGAAAGACAGGATTTTAGTTGTAATTGTTCCATATTCAAGTAATATTCGTTTATATTTAATAAGTGCGAAGACAAAAGGCGAAAACGAAGAATTGAAAACGGAAAGGTCCAAAATGCTCAAATGTACAAGATACAATTAAAAAGGTTCAAATTATTGATGAAGAACGTCTAAAAAATGACAAGAGTACAAGTTGCGGAACGCAAAGTACACGATATAAAATAGTACGCAAGGACGTCTGAAAATCCGGAACCGGGACCCGAGTCAAGAAGAAACGCCCGACGCAACGGACCAAAAATATCTAGTCTACTATGCACAAGAATAAAATATAATATATAAATAATTATATTAATTATTAATTATTTATATATTTATATTTATTTTATATTATGTCGACAAGCTAGGAGCCAAAACAATGTGAGCTGTCCCTGGTCCTCATGCGAGTCGCATGGCCAGAAGGCCATTTCCATGCGAGTCGCATGACTCCAGATTTCAGGCCACATCTATAAATTTCAGTGTTTTCGCTCGATTTAAATCACACACATACACAAATATATATATACTCCGTAATATTATTTATTATTATTATTATTATTATTATTAATAAGATTATTATTAATCTTATTATTTTTTTTATTATTATTAGTGTTATTATTTTTGCGATACAAAAATAATAATGTACAAAAAATATTACGACGGAGTGCTGTCCAAGTAATTTTCAAAATGAGTTTTCGAGCAAGCTAGAGCTAAGGAAATTATGGGTTATTGCCAAGGAGGTTATGGGTAATGTTCGGGGGTATTTTTTTTGTGAATCAAACCTCGTGTTTATCATCTCCGATGCGTCTACGTGCTTTCCTACAATATTGTATATCAATATTTAACTGTGAGTTTCATATGATCCCTTTTACTCAATATATTTTTGGGCTGAGAATACATGCGACTGTTTATAAATACTGAAAATACTAGATTTATATGCGTGAGTTTCATAAGATCCCTTTTACTCTCTACATTTTTGGGCTGAGAATACATGCAAATGCTTTATTAACCGATATACAATATTTATATGTGTGAGTTTCATTTGCTCTTTTTTTAATTGCTTTTGCAATATATATTTTTGGGCTGAGAATACATGCACTTTATTTTAAACGCAATGGATACAAGTACATACTAAATTCTACACTGAGTTTGAACCGAAAATCCCTTAGCTTTGGTAACTGTTAACTGCCAGTTATAAGAACTGGTGGGCGCGAGTAGTAGTATATGGATCCATAGGGCTTGATATCCCCGTCCGAGCTAGAGCGCTAGCCTTTTAACGGACGTATGCTATTTGAGAAGCGTACACGTTGGTTTGCGTGTATTATTAAGATGATTATACAAAGGGTACAAATAATATAAGCATTAAAGTTTAGTTACCAGGGTGCTCAATTTTGTAGAACCGATTGATAAACGTTTCGGATGAAACAACTGAAATCTTGTGATCCACCTTTTATGTAAAACCTATTGATAAACGTTTCGGATGAAACAACTGAAATCTTGTGATCCACCTTTTATGTAAAACCTATTGATAAACGTTTTAAATAAAACAACTGAACTTTTGTAATCCACATTGATATACGGATTATGTGTAATATTAAAACTATGAACTCACCAACCTTTGTGTTGACACTTGAAGCATGTTTATTCTCAGGATTCTAGAAGTCTTCCGCTGTTTGCTTATACGTGATACAAGATATGTGCTTGGAGTCATACATGCTATATACAAGAAACTTGCATTCACCAAACCATTACCATGTATCTTATTTTGACTGTATTGTCAACAGATGTATTATTGTAAACCATTAAATGGTGATTGTCTATACGTACAAATCATCAGATGTTAAAAACCTGGAATTTTTATATTCATTTATGAAATACCTTTTCAAACGAATACAATGTTACAAAATGTATCACATAGAGGTCAAATACCTCGCAATGAAATCAATGAATGACGTGTTCGTCCATATGGATTTGGAGCGATCGTCACAATATATATATATATATATATATATATATATATATATATATATATATATGTAACGATTACTTGAAAAGAAAATATGTTGATATATTATATATATGGTTAGGTTCGTGATATCTATCGGAGACCAAGTCGTGTTAAATACCTTCAAGGCAAAAGTGAGTATATAGTCCCACTTTTAAACTCTAAATATTTCGGGATGAGAATACATGCATTTTATGATTTACGTTATGGACACAAGTGATTAAAAATATATATTCTACGTTGAGTTGTACCACTGGCATATCTCCCTGTAACTTGGTAACTACTATTTACATGCGGTATTGTAAACGCGAATCCTGTTGATAGATCTATCGGGCCTGACAACCCCAACCGGACTGGACGACCAGTATTCAACGGTTGCACAGTACTTCGTTTTGGTGACTAAACTTGGTACGGTGTAGTAAGATTTCATAATAAAGGGAATATGCGACGTTGATTAAATGTTAAGTATGGTTATCAAGTGCTCAACAACTTAGAATATTTTTATTAAAACGTTTAAATATGAAATCTTGTGGTCTATAATTATAACACTGCCGGCATTAAACCTATATCTCACCAACTTTATGTTGACGTTTTAAGCATGTTTATTCTCAGGTGATAACTAAAAGCTTCCGCTGCATCATGTTGAATTTAAGCAAGAACTGGAGTATGCATATTTGTGTCAAAAATAAAACTGCATATCGGAGGATTTGTAATGTAAAATATGTTGGAAATCGTATTATTATCATCACATGTAAAGTTTGTAAGGTTAAGATTATCGCTAAACGATAATCATTATTATGTTGTTTAAACCTTGTATTTGTAATAAAAGTTATGGTTTGTATTGTAAAAACGAATGCAGTTTTTGAAAAACGTCGCATATAGAGGTCAATGCCTCACGATGAAATCATATGTTATTGTATTCGTCCTTATGGTTAAGGTCGGGTTATGACATGTGGTATCAGAGCGTTGGTCTTAGAGAACCAGAAAATTTGCATTAGTGTGTCTTATCGAGTTTGTTAGGATGCATTAGTGAGTCTGGACTTTGACCGTGTTTGATTTCGAAAACTATTGCTTATCCTTGTTGGTTAAAATTTAATATGTAAATATTATGTGGTACTAACGTGCTAGTTGTTATGTGATAGATGTCTGGCTTAGAACTTGTTATCACATTCAGCGACTCCGAACCAGAATCTTCAGATGGTGTTCCAGTCATTAACCAGTCCGATGATGAAAACGACACCTTTGGGGAAGACTCACAATTTTCGGATGAATCAATTGAAGAGGAACCGGAAAGTGATCCGGAGGAGGAAGAAATACAGGAAATTACGAAAGACAAGTCCGAAAGAGGAAAGAAACGAAAGGCTACTGAATTGGAAAATCCAAATCCCGAGTTTAGTGAGGATGTTGTGGCACCAACTCCACCAGACACTTCCACCCCTATTCCCGCTATTCCTATTAGTTCTATCCCGACATCCAGTTCTTCAGCCCCTCAGCCAAAACGCAGGGAGACAGTCAAGATAACCTTTAAGCGATTTCTTTGAACACAAACGTTTTGGGTTAAATCATGCGCTGTTGTTTTAAACCATGGGATCATATAACGTTTTGTATAATATTACTAGTGTGGTTTGCTTAATTTTTGATGTAAGATAAGCATATGTAAAATAGTGAAGTGTGAAATGCAATAATTTTCCATGGTTGAGTATTATTTGGGTGGTAGAAATTGATTTTCGTACTAAGCTATTAAGTATGAACTTTAACGGGTAGGTACTACCCTAGATATAATTATAAGACGCTAATAAGAAGAAAAGGCTTTTATAATAATAACTGGTTCATATTATTAATAAGCTACGAAGTACTGTAAATACACACTACATCTATAATATTCCATGTGAATAATTATTTTTTTTTTCATTCTTATTGAAGATTATGGCGCGATTGAACCGAATGACGGAACAAGAAATCGAGGAACTCATCAATCAGCGAATGAACGACAGAATGTTATGGATCGAGGCTGCGAGAGGTGCTGCAGTTAACCCAAATCCTTGTGTGGGATGTACTTACAAAACTTTTCAAGGTTGCAAGCCCTCATCATTCAGTGGAACAGAAGGACCGATCGGTTTAACCCGGTGGATCGAAAAGATTGAGTCTGTGTTTAAAATCAGTGGTTGTATTGAGAAGGACATGACCAAGTATGCATCGTGCACCTTACAAGATAGTGCACTCACATGGTGGAAAAACTATGCGAAGGCCGTAGGAGGAGATGTAGCTTATGATACTCCCTGGGAAGAATTCAAAACAATGCTAATCAACGAGTATTGTCCAAGGAACGAGGTTAGGAAGTTGGAAGCCGAATTACGAAGCCTGAAAGTTGTTGGTACTGAACTCACCAACTATAATCAGCGATTCATGGAATTAGCTTTGCTATGTCCCGAATTGGTACCAACCGAAGAACGGAAGATAGAACTGTACAAAGATGGTTTGCCTAAAAATGTCAAGGCAAATGTTACAGCATCAAAACCCAAGACTATTCATGAAGTCATCACTATGGCAAACGAGTTGATGGACCAGATTATTCTGGATAAGAACACCGATGTCAAGACATCAGAAAACAAAATAAAGTGGAAAGGTAATCAACAATCTAACAAGAAACAAGAAACCACGCAAGGTGCGGGTAGTGGTTCAAGCTCAGGTTACAAAGGACGAAATCCTTTATGTAACAGATGCCACAAACATCACTCTAGTTATTGTAATGTGGTGTGCGATAATTGTAATCGAAGGGGTCATCTTGCTGAAGATTGTAGGATTCCTGTTACAAATACCAATGGCACCAAGACTCCTGCCACCAATGCAAATAGAACTGCCCTGGCCACTGTTACTTGTTATGGGTGTGGGAAACAGGGTCATTAAAAGAGCCAGTGCTCGAATCCAGAGAATAATAACGGATCTGCACGTAGAAGAGCATTTATTATTAATGCTATAGAGGCGTGTGAAGACCCAGAGCTTGTTACGGGTACGTTTATCATTAATAACTTATCAGCATCTATTATATTTGATACTGGTGCTGATAGAAGTTATGTGTGTAGAGACTTTTACACTAAATTGAATTGTTCATCATTACCTCTAGATGCTAAGTACATGATTGAGTTAGCTAATGGTAAACTAATTAAAGCCGATAAAATTTACCGTGATTGAAAAATAAATTTAGCCGGAGAAACATTTAAGATTGATTTGATACCCATAGAATTAGGAAGTTTTGACGTAATTATTGGCATGGACTGGATGTCCAAAGTAGGAGTCGAAGTGGTGTGTGCTGAAAAGGCAATTCGTATTCCTCGAAAGGATAAATCAATGATAATGATTTACGGAGATAAAGGTAACCCAAACCTAAATCTCATTAGCTATTTGAAAGCTCGAAAGTACTTAGAAAAGGGATGTTATGCCATCCTAGCACATGTAAAGAAAGTTGAAGAAAAGGGGAAGAATATTAATGATGTAAATGTAGTAAGAGACTTTCCCGATGTATTTCCGGAAGAATTACCGGGACTACCTCCTTTCAGGTCTGTAGAATTTCAAATAGATCTTGTACCAGGAGCTGCACCGGTTGCTCGTGCTCCATATAGACTTGCACCATCCGAGTTAAAAGAACTTCAGAGTCAGTTAAAAGAATTACTGGACCGAAGATTCATACGACCAAGTACTTCACCATGGGGAGCTCCAATTTTATTTGTTAAAAAGAAAGATGGATCTTTTAGGATGTGTATAGATTATCGTGAATTAAATAAGTTAACTATCAAGAATCGGTATCCACTATCGAGAATTGACGACTTATTTGATCAACTGCAAGGATCATGTGTGTACTCAAAAATCAACTTAAGATCGGGCTATCATCAACTACGTGTCAAAGAAGAAGATATTTCGAAAACTGCTTTCCGGACACGCTACGGTCATTACGAATTTTTAGTCATGCCATTTGGATTGACTAATAGGCCAGCTGTATTCATGGACCTCATGAATCGTGTTTGTAGTCCGTATCTAGATAAATTTGTTATCGTTTTCATTGACGATATTCTTATCTATTCCAAAAATGAGCAAGAGCATGAACAGCATTTAAGGTTGATATTAGAGTTGTTAAGAAAAGAACAGCTATACGCCAAATTTTCTAAGTGTGTTTTTTGGTTGAAAGAAGTGCAATTTCTTGTCCACGTTGTTAGTAGCAAAGGAATTCAGGTTGACCCAGCTAAAATTGAGGCCATTGAAAAATGGAAGACTCCTAAGACACCAACGCAGATACGCCAATTTTTGAGTTTAGCCGGTTATTATAGAAGGTTTATTCAAGATTTTTCCCGAATAGCTAAACCATTAACAGCGTTAACGCAAAAAGGGAAGAAGTACGAATGGACTTCTGAGCAGGAGAGTGCATTTCAATTACTGAAGAAGAAGTTGACTACAGTACCGATTTTATCGTTACCTGAAGGGAACGATGATTTTGAGATATATTGTGACGCTTCGCGACAAGGTTTTGGTTACGTCCTTATGCAACGAAAGAAAGTTATTGCATACGCATCTCGTCAATTGAAGATTCACGAGCGGAATTATACGACGCATGATCTAGAATTGGGAGCAGTAGTGTTTGCATTGAAGATATGGAGACACTACTTATATGGGGTTAAATGCACTGTGTTTACCGATCATAAAAGCCTTCAACATATTTTCAATCAGAAACAGCTGAACATGAGGCAACGTAGGTGGGTCGAGCTGATAAACAACTATGATTATGAGATTCGCTATCATCCCGGGAAAGCGAATGTAGTGGCTGACGCTCTAAGCAGAAAGGAACGAGAGCCAATTAGAGTACGAGCGATGAACATAAAAATTCGCATGAATCTTAACTCATAAATTAAAGAGGCTCAACGAGAAGCTCTTACTAAAGAAAACATAGGAAATGAAATAATGAAGAAGTATGAGAAGCAACTCGTTATACGGGAAGACAGAATTCGATATTTTGCAAACCGTATTTGGGTACCAAGTTGGGTGGATTAAGGAAGTTGATATTGAACGAGGCACATAAGATAAGATACTCGATACATCCTAGAGTTGGAAAGATGTATCAAGTTCTTAAGACGCATTATTGGTGGCCTAATTTAAAGACAGACGTTGCAACATATGTCGGGGAATGTTTAACTTGTTCCAAAGTCAAAGCAGAACACCAGAAGCCGTCAGGGTTACTTCAACAATCAGAAATCCCAGAATGGAAATGGGACGGTATTACCATGGATTTTATCACAAAGTTACCCAAGACTGCATGGGGTTATGATACCATTTGGGTAATAGTTGATCGTCTCACCAAATTTGCACATTTCTTGCCTATAAAGGAAACGGATAAAATGGAGAAACTATTACGATTATACATAAAGGAAATTGTTTCAAGGCATGGAATACCTATTTCCATTATATCCGATCGTGATAGTAGATTTACATCAAAGTTTTGCCAATCACTACAGGAGGCCCTGGGAACTCGTTTGGATATGAGCACCGCATATCATCCACAAACTGACAGGCAGAGTAAAAGAACAATTCAGACTCTTGAAGACATGCTCAGGGCATGTGTGATCGATTTTGGAAACGGATGGGATAAATATCTACCATTAGCAGAATTCTTGTATAATAATAGTTATCATGCGAGTATTAAAGCTGCACCATTTGAAGCACTGTATGGAAGGAAGTGTAGATCCCCTATCTTTTGGAATGAAGTAGGAGATCGACAATTAACTGGTCCCGAGATCATACACGAAACGACTGAGAAGATAGTACAAATCAAGGAGAGATTGAAAACAGCCCGTAGTCGCCAAAAGAGCTACGCCAATGTTCGAAGGAAACCATTAGAGTTTCAGATCGGTGACATGGTTATGCTAAAGGTGTCACCTTGGAAAGGTGTAATACGTTTTGTAAAAAGGGGTAAACTGAACCCAAGGTATGTAGGCCCGTTCAAGATCATCGAACGCACTGGACCGGTAGCTTATCGACTCAAATTACCACAACAACTCGCTGGAGTACATAAAATGTTTCACGTTTCAAACCTTAAGAAGTGTCTTGCAAAAGAAGGCCTTACCATTCCTCTTGAAGAAATCCAAGTCGACGAGAAACTACAATTCATAGAAGAACCAGTCGAAATCATGGACCGTGAAGTTAAACAACTCAAGCAGAGCAACATACCCATCGTTAAGGTTTGTTGGAATGCACGAAGAGGTCCCGAGTTTACTTGGGAATGAGAGGATCAGATGAAACAAAAGTACCCACATTTGTTTCCCGAGAACGCAAAATAGGTACAACTTTAAACTTTCGGGACGAAATTTATTTAACGGGTAGGTACTGTAATGACCCGGATTTTTCCGATCGTTTTACACTTATAAGATTAATATTTACATAAATTAAACCTTACCAACATGATAAGCAATCTAAATTGTTGAGACTTATGTTTTTGAAAAGAGTTTTACACAACGTTCGACCGTCCAATTTGACCGATGATATCACGAACTATATAACATACGATAATTATACGTTTGTGTATATATATGTATTTATATATATTTAACATGATCTAAGGATGGTTTAACATCTCATTGTATACTAATAACAATGAGTTATAAGTATACTTTGAAACTACTAACTTAAATTTTCAAAACGATAACTATACGTAACGTTCTTTGATATAAATACTTATAACTTATAATGCTTATACATGTATCGTATAAATATGTATTTAATCACTTTTAAAGGACTTATATACATAAAACAATATAAGTATATTTACAAAAGATAGTTATATTTGAATTCTCGTTCCGTTTCTTCAAGATTTTACAAAGTATATCTAGAGTATATGTACCCGTATCATACCCAGCTTCTATATGTATTTACTATTAGTATATACATATCAAATCAACATCCTAATCACCTTTATTACTGCTCTAGATATGAGGTAATTAGAATTTGTAAGTTAGTATGACAATTTCACAAGATTACAAGTTTAAAAAATTGTCCATGTCTCCCCCCCATTCACGTTTTTAAAGGGGTCATGGGGTACTTCATTTTGATTCAAATTTTACTACCATTTCCTAGCTAAAAACACACACACTTATAAGTCTTAAACATCTTAAACAACTCAGCAAATAACCATGAATATCTAGCTTCAAAAACAACACTTAATCATCATAAGAAATTCCTTTCAAGAACACTTCAATAATCCTTCCAAGTATACAAGTTTACTTCCAACCTTTCAATCCAACTCCACCACTCTTTTGGTTCTAGGATTTTCTTATTTTTTGCAGTAACTTTGTCCAAGTAACTTGAGGTAGTAACCTTGTTCATAATCTTATTCGATTCATATTTATATGGCTATCTTATTTTATGTTGTAAAATTTTAACAACAAGAACATAGTTTGAATGATTTCAAACTTGTTCGCAAACAAAATAGATCCTTCTAACTTAACTTTTAAAACACTTCAAGACCTGTAATATATCATAATGATATGCTAACTTAACAAGATACAACTTGTTTTTACAAAGAACACCTTAAAACTGAATCTACGTCGTTGGAGCGCAACTGGGGGCTGTTTTGGGTTGGATAATTAAAAACCATTTTAAACATTGAATTGGAAGTTCATATCTTGGAAAAATGATATTTCTTATGAATATGTTAACACATAAAAATTTCATGGTTTAACTCAAAGTGTAAATATTTTTATCTAAATATTGTTTTTATGACAAAAAAATGATTACTTTCATAAGATTCACCTAAAGTTTGAACTATAACCTATGATTCTGAATGTAAACCAAGGTATTTACAGTTCATATTCTTAAAATTTGACTCGATCCAAGGAAGTGGCAAGTTGAACCAACAAAAACGGAGTTGTAATGAAGAAACTACGACTAAAACAAGATTGGGTATCCGAAGCTAGTTTAGCTACGAAAATATTTGGAGAAAAAGTAAATTAATCATATCTTTTCTAATTAATATGATATTTTATATATAATTACTTATGATTTGATTTTATATATTTCAGGACCACCCGTAAACAACACGAGAAGATTAATCATAAGACCTCATGATTGTACGCAACACGTCATTTGACAACACGGTACTTTATGTACGCAACACGTCATTTGACAACATGGTACCATGGGTCGAGATTAATTCTGATCAATACGAATACGATGGGGTCTTTATTTATTTTATTGAGCAACTAATTGTGGACCACTAACATCGGACTGCTAACTACGGACTAATAAATATTAAAAGTATTATATATATATATATATATATATATATATATATATATATATATATATATATATGTAACGATTACTTGAAAAGAAAATATGTTGATATATTATATATATGGTTAGGTTCGTGATATCTATCGGAGACCAAGTCGTGTTAAATACCTTCAAGGCAAAAGTGAGTATATAGTCCCACTTTTAAACTCTAAATATTTCGGGATGAGAATACATGCATTTTATGATTTACGTTATGGACACAAGTGATTAAAAATATATATTCTACGTTGAGTTGTACCACTGGCATATCTCCCTGTAACTTGGTAACTACTATTTACATGCGGTATTGTAAACGCAAATCCTGTTGATAGATCTATCGGGCCTGACAACCCCAACCGGACTGGACGACCAGTATTCAACGGTTGCACAGTACTTCGTTTTGGTGACTACACTTGGTACGGTGTAGTAAGATTTCATAATAAAGGGAATATGCGACGTTGATTAAATGTTAAGTATGGCTATCAAGTGCTCAACAACGTAGAATATTTTTATTAAAACGTTTAAATATGAAATCTTGTGGTCTATATTTATAACGATGTCGGCATTAAACCTATATCTCACCAACTTTATGTTGACGTTTTAAGCATGTTTATTCTCAGGTGATAACTAAAAGCTTCCGCTGCATCATGTTGAATTTAAGCAAGATCTGGAGTATGCATATTTGTGTCAAAAATAAAACTGCATATCGGAGGATTTCTAATGTAAAATATGTTGGAAATCGTATTGTTATCATCACATGTAAAGTTTGTGAGGCTAAGATTATCGCTAAACGATAATCATTATTATGTTGTTTAAACCTTGTATTTGTAATAAAAGTTATGGTTTGTATTGTAAAAACGAATGCAGTTTTTGAAAAACGTCGCATATAGAGGTCAATGCCTCGCGATGAAATCATATGTTATTGTATTCGTCCTTATGGTTAAGGTCGGGTTATGACATAAGTTATTGCCGTTTTGGATATAGAATTTCTTTTAAGCTTTAATACCTCTAGACATAACTTTTAATACTAAGTTTCGACGCTTTATTTTCTTATTTTTATTTTTCGACTGTTTGTTTTTCGACATTTATTTTTTGACCTTTTATTTTTCGACGTTTTTCGACGCGCTCTTTTTCTTTCTTATTTCTCGACGCTCTAGTTTTTAGGACTTAGAATTTTTTCTATTTCTTCTCTAAAATTTCAAAACAAAAAATTATTTTAAGCAGTTAAATTGATAGACATCCAAATTTTCTGGTTCGTAGTAATAGTTGGATTTGTTAGTGGCGAGTTGTGGGCTTCCGATTTAAAGGGTCCTGGCTACCTGCTGCATCTATTGGCTATTCGAAATATGGGCAAAAGCAGAAAAGTCTATTAATTTGATAACTTATATAATTTTTAGTTTTATAACTAATAGGATAATTAGTAAATGCATCACATTGTAGCTAAAATTTGGTAAAAAGTGTATTATGGAAAATTTTGAGAATATGTTGGAAACTCTTTCTAACATGCGAAATCAATTAAATCAAAACTCTCAAACGAGTGTTGATGAAAATTCATTCGATCAATCTTGGATCACGAATGACGAAACGATAACTGGTTGTGAAATCTATGGAGATTATCACTCAACATGGGAATATTTTTATTACGTTCCTATGGAAAATTATGCACCCATAGAACCTGAATGGAATGATTATGAAGAATACAATTCAAATTGGGATTATTCCCAAGAATATATCCAAACTCAACAACCAGAAGACGAAGAACATTATGTGTCTGAAAATCTTTTAGACAATATGAAAATCAAACTCGAAGAACTCGATGCTCAAAATGAACAAATGAGTAAATCGGCAAGCTGAAACTCTATCAGATTACACACCTGTTGATCTGAGGAGTATTGTGCAAGAAAATCTCATATCATCGAATTTTGATGAATTCGAGAGCTCCGAAATCACCAATTATCCCGATGATACTTTTTATTCAGCTTTACCAATTTCACAACATATCGACACATTAGCCTCTACCGACGAAATCATCGATCCATCAATGGATGAAGAAGAAGTAAGGGTGAAAATTGGTACTCTTGGGAAAATTATAACGTTGAAAATTTTACCCTCGAGACCAAAATGGTGGGACCGATAACTACCATTAATGAAGAAGAATTTGCTTCGATCCCGAAATTCACCATTCCACAACCTTGCAACCCAATATTCTCAATAGACGAGTCATCTACCAAAGATGAACTACAAGCTGTAATAGATATTGACACCTCGAATTTCACCCAATTGGGTAATAGAGGTGAAAACTTTGATCCCGATAATGAACGAAAGGAAATGTTAGGAATTGTCCACCCTATAGAAATATGTATGTCGGTGTATATCGATCCATTTGACCAAGAACCAGAAAACAGACATATCCATTTACTATAAGTTACACGTAAAAAAGAATTAAGTAGTGACGATCGGGTGGGTCTAAACTTTAAACCCATTGATACATTTTATACCACCCGAGATGTAAATAACTGGCTCACTATTTTAATTCGTGAAACTTATTCTACCGACTTCACATGTCGTCAGCTAAGTATGGGGAAGTCTAACCCCACTTAACGTTAAATTCGGGGTTCGGGTTAGTGCATAACTCGTTAATAAACATGCATAATAAGTTAGGGTAAAAGACGCATTTTCAAAGATTAGCAAACAGTTCAGAAAAGCAACCGTTTTTGAAGAAAAACATGTGTGATAAAACAAGAAGGAATGAACGATGAGGCGCGCCATCTATCATTCGACGAGCTTTGTAATTATAAACTGGGTATTTTTAATCACTTTTCTACACTTATCACCCCCGTGAATTTATAATTATAGTCCGATTTCATGCAAATGAGGGCATTGCATGATCTCAAGTGTGGGGAAGGGTTATAAATTCTCTCGGGTTTGCACTTGGTTTATTTGCCAAATTTTGTGAAAATTTTAAAAAATTTCAAATAAATGAATTGAAAATCATGTTTATACATATTTATGAACGATGAAAACTAGGTGTTAATAAGGAAATTATCGTTACCTCAGAAAGGACATAAATTGAGAAACACCCTAAAACACTTGAATTCATTTAAAATGGAATAAAAGAGAATAAAAAGGCAAAGAAAGAAACTAAGTGTGGGGAGAATGTACCAAGTTATTCAATTAAAAAACTATCTATCACATGTTTCTGTAAAGTTATTGCAGGTGCTTTTATTTTGGACGATACTAATTAGTTTTATCCGATTTACTGTAATATATTTAAAAGAAAGATGGATCTACACGATGAATCAATTCCATCATTAAAAGGAAGTAAAGTCTTCCAGAAAAAGACACGCACTTCTTGATTTAGGTCAAGAAGTTGTCGTCCAGACCAGCTGTTGGTTGACGAAAAATCTAGAAAAGTCATCTCTAAAATCAGTAGGAAATCCACGGACCTCAGCATCAAACAGGGTCGCCAAGTGGTCAAACTTATCCTAACCATGAGAGGATCTGTCTCGTAAAATGGGGAGGGCGCCATGCAAATTAGCTTGATAAGACTAATGAATCAGACCTCCAGAAAGGATAATCTCCTTAAAGATAAAAAATCAGCTTTTAAGACTGATATTACTCAATCCTTGAGATTGACTTTAAAGATTGAGAATTAC
Source organism: Rutidosis leptorrhynchoides (assembly GCF_046630445.1). NCBI lineage: Eukaryota > Viridiplantae > Streptophyta > Magnoliopsida > Asterales > Asteraceae > Rutidosis > Rutidosis leptorrhynchoides. The sequence continues at coordinate 630,230,560 of NC_092333.1, forward strand.
AAACTCATGGAATTCAATGATATCTAAACTCGAGCTTGAACGAGAAAATATTTTGATCAAATTAAAACCGATTTATTTTCTGAAAACCTATTTTCAATGCGTTCATTACCATTGAACGTAAAATCCTAGAAATTCATCTGGAATTCATTAGGGCACCTGAACCAAATCAGGTGTCAACCGTAAGAATGGTGGTTGCATAGCATGGTCGAAGACAGGACCTTGTGCCAGATCGAAAAATCATAGGGTGATCTTTACTATTGCTCCTACAAAGGATAGTAACTGCATCCGACACATTTTAGACCATGAACATCTGCATGTCATTAGACATCGCCTTAACAGTTGCTTGTTCAACGCTTTCCTTTACAACCGGACGGTAGTTTACCGAAAGGTAATATACGGAGCAAGTATACTGGACGTGTTGTTTTCCTAATACAAGGTTAGCAAGTGGGTGACACAAACCATAAGTTTTGAGCTAAAATTTTCAAATCTGAAACCCACCAAACCCACAAAAATATTTTGCAAACACCGGTGAAGGGTTATTCCTGAAAGATTATCTAGGGTAAAAGCTAGAATGAATTTTCAAAAGATCAAATGTTTTCATTAGTCATTACACCCTATAAAATGCACGAAATATGGTTCAGTGTATTCATATATTACTTGATCTCAATCTCTCTCAATAAATATACGTAATATAATTATTATAATAATTATTATTATTAATAATTAATAATTAATATTAAGATTAATATTATTATTAATATTATTATTATTATTATTATTATTAGTATTATACATAAAATATTACGACGAGGTCATGAGCGGGTCATTTCAAGACAAGTTTTATGAGTAGGATAGGGCTAAGGAAATTATGGGTTATGGCTATGGAGGTGATGGGTATGGTTCATGGGTATGCCCGTGAGGTCAATCTAGTGTTTATCATCTCCGTTGCGTCTACGTACATTTCCTGCAATATTGAATCTCAATATTGATATGTGAGTACTCGTAACTTAATTTTTACTTATCAATAGTGTATCCCTGACTAGTGCTCGAGTATTTAGGATTATGCATGCTTGTACTTTTGATATTGCCCTTAGTTAGGTTATGTTGAATCTCGAATTAGTTACACATGCGGTTAAGATAAGGTATAAGATATGCATGTCGTTGGAAAGCTAGCGAAAAATTAAGAACTTTTCCTTTAGATATCGAATGGTTTCGATGAAAGGATTAGAAGTTATAATCAATTGAATTTTCGATATTTTTATTAAAAATGATTATTATTATCGTCGTTTTTATCGTCGTTCTAGTTTTATCTTATTATTATCATTATTATTATCTTTATCAATAAAAAGGATTTATCATTAAAAATTGTTATTTTTTTATTTATTTATTACTATCGTTATTATCGTTAAAGTTATAATTAGTATTATTATCCAATTATTATTATTATTATTACTATTATTATTATTATTATTATTATTATTATTATTATTATTATTATTATTATTATTATTATTAGTATATTAATAATAATCATACTAATAATATTATTTAGTGATAATACAAGTGCTAGTAATGATAATAGTATTAATATTAGTGAAAATAACAATAATACTAAATAATATTACTTTTATTAACATTGCTAATGATAACTACAATAATATTACTTATGTGATAACCTTAATAATAATAGATATATTAATAATACTTTTTAGATTAATCATAACGATAATGATAGTAATAGTTATACTACTTATAATTATGATAACAATAATAATAATAATAATAATAATAATAATGAAAATGATAATAATAATAATAATAATAATAATAATAATAATAAACATAAAATTTTTGTTAGAATGTGATAGTGCTCCAAACGAACATATATTTAGTCGTAATATCGTCCCAATATGTAAAGTTTTTAGTTGTAATTATTCTATTTTTAAGTTGTAATCGTTTAAATAAATAAATGTGAAGACAAAGCACGAAGATTAAAGAATTGAAGAAAAAGTGCCACTAAAGCCTGAAAAGTGTCACTAAAGCCATAGTGCACTCAAAAGTGCCACTAAAAGTGAGTTAAAGACTTGCGCGGATTTTGAGAGTTAAGGAAAATAATTTTTTGTGCAAATTACAAATTGCAAAACGCAAAGTACAAGATATTAAATAGTACGAAAGGACTATCGAAAATCCGGAACCGGGACCTGAGCCAACTATCAACGCGCGACGCAACAGACCTAAAATTACAAGTCTACTATGCACAAGAATATAATATAATATATATATAATTATATAAATTATATATATATTATATATATTTATTAAATTATGTCGACAAGCTAGAAACAAAGCAAAACATCTGGATCCAGGGTGGCCATGCGATCGCATTGCCAGAAGGCAGCATTTCCATGCGATCGCATCGAGGGAATTTTCAGGCCAAATATTATAAATAGCCAACGAACTGATTGAATTTTTTACACCATCCACAATAATACTCCCTCTGTATAATTAATATATATATATATATATATATATATATATATATATAATATAGGTTAGTTTTATATTAGATTAGTTTGGGTAACGTAAAGGTTATTTTACGGGTTTTGAAGTCGAAGTTCTATCCGTGTAACACTACGCGATAAATAATCAATGTAAGTTATGTTCTCCTTTTTAAATTAATGTCTCGTACTTAAGTTAATATTATGCTTATTTAAGCTGAAGTAATCATGATGTTGGACTAAATATTAAAGACGGGGTTATTGGGCTTTGGACCATAATTGGGGTTTGGACAAAAGAACGACACTTGTGGAATTGGGACTATGGGCTATTAATGATCTTTATATTTGTTTAATTGAATGATAGTTCGTTAATTTAATATAAAAATTACAATTGGACGTACCTATAAATAACCACATACACTCGATCGGACACGATGGACGGGATATTTATAAGTACTAATAATCGTTCATTTAACCGGACACGGGAATGGATTAATAGTTAATGGACTTATTAATACAGGGGTGAATTACATACAAGGAAAATTGGTGTAATTATAGTTTAAGTCCCCAATTAGTTGGAATATTTGACTTCGGATATAAGGATAATTTGACGAGGACACTCGCACTTTATATTTATGACTGATGGACTGTTGTGGACAAAAACCAGATGGACATATCGAATAATACAGGACAAAGGACAATTAACCCATGGTAATAAACTAAAATCAACACGTCAAACATCATGATTACTGAAGTTTAAATAAGCATAATACTTTTATTTTATTTACTTTAATTATCGTCATTTATATTTTGCATTAGGTTTTAATTGTGACTTAAAATATAAAATCGACAAACCGGTCATTAAATAGTAAACCCCCTTTTATATATTATTATATATAATTATATATATTTTGTACAAATATAATTGTTTAAAAATATAGTGTAAAATAAGTCGTCTCCCTGTAGAACGAACCGGACTTACTAAAAACTATACTACTCTACGATTAGGTACACTGCCTATAGTGTTGTAGCAGAGTTTAGGTATATCCCATTTGTAAATAAATTAATTAAAACTTGTATCATATTTCGTCGTATTTCGTAGTAAAAATATAACTATTTTGTATACACCCCTACGCACATCAGAATACTACCTCAAGGAAGCTTGAAAAAGAAAATGCCCCAAACCGGGCTCGAACCCCCGACCTCTCATTACACGCAAATACTCTAAACCATCCAAGCCGTCCTATTTTTCTGTTATATTCTCCATCGAAAATTTATTTACCCCTTAATTCTAAAACCTTCTTCTTCACAGTTTCAAACGACTGATTCTAAAAGTAATAGCAATAACTAATTTAAGAGCTTGATTTATATTTGAAAATTGAAACGAGACTGAGATGTAATAAGCAATTTCGTTCAACAGACAAAGAAATACAATTTTTTTTTAAAACCTGATGTTTACGGTTCATGAAGAACACGAAAACTCTAACCTTGATTTTGATTTAAGAACAGTTTTAGATGAAAATTGTTACTTGAATTATATTATAAATTGTTTATAGAAACTTCATGAATCATCAATTGATCCAGAAATCTCAAAACGAACTCGAATTTCCTTATGAACAAATCGTTTGACTTTTTAATTTATAACTTTGACTCTTAAATTAAAACTAAATTTGAAAAATTGGAATATGAAATTTACAGATAGTTTAGGTAATCAATTCCTAACACATCTGTATTTTTACATTTTGCTAAAAGATTAGAATTTTGACTTTAAAAAGAATTGATAAAAACAGAGGAAATGGGTTCTGCTAGTTTCTGTTTGATAATTTTTTTTTTTAAAATGCAATGAGATTTAAAGAGTGTAATAGGTTGATTGGTGCTGTAACAATAGTTAATTTAAGTTGTATTATAGTGTGAATTATAGTCTACAAGGTCTGATCAAGAACAAACAACACAAAGAAAAAAAATAAAAAAATAAAAGTAGATGGAGAAAGATAACAGATTTTGGATTTGTTCAAGTGATTAAACATTGATTTGTACTAATTGTGAGACAAAAAACAAATTATCTACAGGAAGAAAACGAGTTGAAACTGGATACGTACCATTATCTATATACAAGCACTTATTCGTATTTACATATTTATATAAATATATATCTTTATTTGCATCTATATATATATCTATCTGTTTCTTGTATATGTATATATATTTGATTATATTCTGTATATAACATTATTCATATATCTGCATTTGTATATCTCTTTTATTTATAATTCTATATTTATAAATTATAATTAATCATATTAATAAATATATCCATAATAATAATAATCTTAATATTATAAATAACAGTAATATAAGTTTATAATAATAATAATAATCCTTATGTAATACTTATTCTAAAATATATTTGAATATTTAACATTTATATATATTTTATATATGTTTCAATATAATAATTACTAATATAAATCATATATATTTAATTCTAATATTCAAATCATATATTACTTCTAATTATATTCCAAATTAGTCTATATATATATATATATATATATATATATATATATATCCATTTACCAATAATCGTTCGTGAATCATCGGAAATGGTCAAAGGGTAATTGCATATATGAAACAGTTCAAAATTTTTGAGATTCAACATTACAGACTTTGCTTATCGTGTCGATTTCATATAAAGATTAAGTTTAAATTTGGTCGGAAATTCCTGGGTCGTCACACCTGCAGCAGTAACACTTACGGTGAAGGTGGCAATTGACAACAAAGATGAAACAATAGGTTGTAGTGATTCATGGTGGTTGGGTTGGTGGTTTGATGAATCTGAAATAAGAAAAATAATGATGGTTTCACAAAGTAATTTAGGAGAGAGAGAAAAGAGAGAGAGTGAAGAGAAGGTTCATGGTGGTGGCAATGATTGAGGGTGATGGTGGTTCAGTGGTAGATTCAAGTGATGATTGGGCTGTACATAAAAGGCGAGTAGCAGCAGGTCTCGTGAGTTTGATTACAGCAACAATTTCGCTTTTGAGATAGACTAGTGAGCATAAGAAATTGAAATTTGGTGTTTGTTAAATGGGTTTTCAAAGATGGTGTGTATGGGATGATTTTCGGTTGTCAAAACAAAAAGAGATAGTAGCAACTTTTGATGGGTCACTCATCTCGCTGTATAGTAGCTTCGATGTGTTCATGGTGTTACTCTAATGGAAATATAGAAACTAGTAAAGAAAGAAATATAGCAGTGGTGAGTAGGGTGGGTGGTTCGAAGGTTTACAACGAGAAGCAGGAAGAAAAGAAAGTAATATAGCAAGGTGTTGGTTAAGGTTTAAAGATGGGGATGAGGCGATGGTGATAATCAAATGAAAGGGAGTTGATGTTGTTGAGGTATCATCAATTGTCTAGTATGTGGATATATAGATATTTCATCCGTAATGTATGAGAATCAAACAAACACTAATAGTAATACTTAATAATAAAATAATATAATAATAAGAAAGGAAAACATGTGAATTGAAAATTCATCTACAAAACAGTGAGCCATCATTTCCTTGGATTATATTACCGACAGTTTTCACCGACTATTATATCGTGCCCCGTTGTTCACTCAGTGGCGAATAAAAATGTTCAGAAAAATCTCATATTTTTAAATTAACTATATTTATTTATTTTGGTCATTATGATATAAAATTCGAGCATTAACTATTAAATAAAAATTACATTAATTATTCACTCCCAACCCCAAATAAAATATGAAAAGTTTTAAAATTCAATAAATGGTTCCTAAATATATCTTTAATAAGCCTAAAATTTATAGAACTCATTTTCGCATCGCCGTTTATTTTAAAATTACATAAGTTTGAATTTAACTTGCTTAATATCAATCGGAACATCAAACATGTATTACAATCATTTAATATTTATTTTTAATATACTTTATTTGTATATATATATGTTTTAAATAATAATTATTATTTTTACATAATTAATTTCTAACAATTACATCATAAGTTATATTTTAAATCATATATATTTATTTAAATTTATACATACCTATTTACAAATAGTTTGTTCGTGAATCGTCGGAAAAAGTCAAAGGGTAATTTGAATATATGAACATAGTTTCCAAAATTTTCGAGACTCAACATTACAGACTTTGCTTATCGTGTCGAGATCATATTAAAATTAAGTTTAAATTTGGTCGAAAATTTCTGGGTCGTCACAGTACCTACCCGTTAAAGAAATTTCGTCCCGAAATTTGATTGGAATGGTCATGGCTGACAATAAGTATCTTTTCATGATGCATACAAGTTGAAAATTTAGAATTTTATCATCATTGAGTAATATGGATAAATAATTTGATTTTGTGAAGAGTACTAGTGAAGTTATCACAAAAGTATGAAAAGAGTAAATGAAGATTCGTCTTAGCCGGTGACGTAGTCACTGTTGATTTCCAGAGTTCAAGGGATTTAGAAAAAAATCTTTGTAATAAGATTCGATTCTTCATAAATTAAGGAAGTTAGAATCCTCTTTGGTTAAATGCGATAATCTGTCTTGTTTGCTCTGTCTGATATTTCACTATAAATCCACCCTCTTTGTTTCCTTATATTTTGGAGTTTCATACTTTTGCTTTCTCTTTGCAAGTAATAGTCCAGAATTCGTAGATATGAAGTTTCGAATGAACATGACTAATGTTCTAAGAAATTGTAATAACACGATCTTGATTGGTTAAATTACCAGAAGTTACGGGAAAAGATAGAACTTTCAAGAAAATATGTTCTTGATATGTTTAGAGATTAGATAGAATGTAGAGTTGTGTAACATGGCACATGATGACGTTATAATCTGTGAATCATCACGTTCCATTAGAAACTCAGCATGACTTACTGTAATATAATCACGTTGATCAAGTGTCATTATATTATACTAACTCATGCATCAATTTCCAACACTACTTCAAAACATTCTTAATTTATATTCGATTTTTTTTCACACTTTAGAAACTAAAATAGTTTCCTTTCTGATGTAATACAGATAATGCGAAGTGCTAATGATTTCAGGTAAGAATAGTTATGACAAATATCTTCAGAAGTATGGATGATATTAATAATGAAAGATACGATAATATCTTAGAATTTTAGAATCAAATTGTGATGAAGAAATTCATTCACGATGATTTAGAGCGATTAAGGAGCAAGGTATTCGCTAAAGATTTCATCAGAAGCAGAATCATCAGGATTTTTTATGTACAAGTTTAGTCCTTGTGATTTGTTCAGAGTCTCCTTCATGATTTGATCAATTCATTTTTCAGTATCAAAATCTTTGAGCTTTTTCAACACTCTATCCTTTATAATCAAACTTTTGACTGTTAAGGCAGTTTTCAGTTTTCGCTGCTTCATCAGCTTTTTCAAAACTCGGAGATCTGAGTCGTAAGCTAGAATGCTTTTCAGGAATTCAGAGATTCCGAATTGAAATTCATCAGTCCCGAGGATATACGTTATATATAGATGTATAACTATTGACGTAGGAACGCTGCGAAATTCGAGAATTTATGATTAATGCTTCTCAGTATTTGGTATGAAAACTATCGTTTCAAGGTGCCGAGGAGTTCATGATAAGACTTTCAATAGATAAATATAGTGATTTGTCGGAGAGATTTAAGCCAAAGAGCAAAGAGGTTGCTGGTACGTCTGCTGGTAATATGGTGGAATATAAACGGTTCCTGGTAATGAAGGCGAAAAGACATCGTATATATCAAGATTATAATAAGGTTGTTTCGAACGAAAAGTCGAAGTTGACTCGCTGGAGCTGTGACAAAACTGGCTATCTCAAATAGGAGTTGCAAAGTTATTTTCGGTAATAATAACGCTAAAGGAATTAGCACAGCTGCGTGTTAAACGTTTACTCAGTTTTCGAAAGTTTTTCAGGTGCATAACTATATGCGTAAATTGAAATGTCCCGTTCTTATTGATTAAAAACGTTCCATATTAATTGATTTCGTTGCGAGGTTTTGACCTCTATATGAGATGTTTTTCAAAGACTGCATTCATTTTTAAAACAAACCATAACCTTTATTTCATAAATAAAGGTTTAAAAAAGCTTTACGTAGATTATCAAATAATGATAATCTAAAATATCATGTTTACACACGACCATTACATAATGGTTTACAATACAAATATGTTACATCGAAATCAGTTTCTTGAATGCAGTTTTTACACAATATCATACAAACATGGACTCCAAATCTTGTCCTTATTTTAGTATGCAACAGCGGAAGCTCTTAATATTCACCTGAGAATAAACATGCTTAAAACGTCAACAAAAATGTTGGTGAGTTATATGTTTAACCTATATATATCAAATCATAATAATAGATCACAAGATTTCATATTTCAATACACATCCCATACATAGAGATAAAAATCATTCATATGGTGAACACCTGGTAACCGACATTAACAAGATGCATATATATAAGAATATCCCCATCATTTGGAGACACCCTTCGGATATGATATAAATTTCGAAGTACTAAAGCATCCGGTACTTTGGATGGGGCTTGTTGGGCCCGATAGATCTATCTTTAGGATTCGCGTCAATTATGGTGTCTGTTCCCTAATTCTTAGATTACCAGACTTAATAAAAAGGGGCATATTCGATTTCGATAATTCAACCATAGAATGTAGTTTCACGTACTTGTGTCTATTTTGTAAATCATTTATAAAACCTGCATGTATTCTCATCCCAAAAATATTAGATTTTAAAAGTGGGACTATAACTCACTTTCACAGATTTTTACTTCGTCGGGAAGTAAGACTTGGCCACTGGTTGATTCACGAACCTATAACAATATATACATATATATCAAAGTATGTTCAAAATATATTTACAACACTTTTAATATATTTTGATGTTTTAAGTTTATTAAGTCAGCTGTCCTCGTTAGTAACCCACAACTAGTTGTCCATAGTTAGATATACAGAAATAAATCGATAAATATTATCTTGAATCAATCCACGACCCAGTGTATACGTATCTCAGTATTGATCACAACTCAAACTATATATATTTTGGAATCAACCTCAACCCTGTATAGCTAACTCCAACATTCACATATAGAGTGTCTATGGTTGTTCCGAAATATATATAGATGTGTCGACATGATAGGTCGAAACATTGTATACGCTTCTATGGTATCTCAAGATTACATAATATACAATACAAGTTGATTAAGTTATGGTTGGAATAGATTTGTTACCAATTTTCACGTAGCTAAAATGAGAAAAATTATCCAATCTTGTTTTACCCATAACTTCTTCATTTCAAATCCGTTTTGAGTGAATCAAATTGCTATGGTTTCATATTGAACTCTATTTTATGAATCTAAACAGAAAAGTATAGGTAGATAGTCGGAAAAATAAGTTACAAGTCGTTTTTGTAAAGGTAGTCATTTCAGTCGAAAGAACGACGTCTAGATGACCATTTTAGAAAACATACTTCCACTTTGAGTTTAACCATAATTTTGGGATATAGTTTCATGTTCATAATAAAAATCATTTTCTCAGAATAACAACTTTTAAATCAAAGTTTATCATAGTTTTTAATTAACTAACCCAAAACAGCCCGCGGTGTTACTACGACGGCGTAAATCCGGTTTTACGGTGTTTTTCGTGTTTCCAGGTTTTAAATCATTAAGTTAGCATATCATATAGATATAGAACATGTGTTTAGTTGATTTTAAAAGTCAAGTTAGAAGGATTAACTTTTGTTTGCGAACAAGTTTAGAATTAACTAAACTATGTTCTAGTGATTACAAGTTTAAACCTTCGAATAAGATAGCTTTATATGTATGAATCGAATGATGTTATGAACATCATTACTACCTTAAGTTCCTTGGATAAACCTACTGGATAAGAGAAAAATGGATCTAGCTTCAATGGATCCTTGGATGGCTCGAAGTTCTTGAAGCAGAATCATGACACGAAAACAAGTTCAAGTAAGATCATCACTTGAAATAAGATTGTTATAGTTATAGAAATTTAACCAAAGTTTGAATATGATTATTACCTTGTATTAGAATGATAACCTACTGTAAGAAACAAAGATTTCTTGAGGTTGGATGATCACCTTACAAGATTGGAAGTGAGCTAGCAAACTTGAAAGTATTCTTGATTTTATGTAACTAGAACTTGTAGAATATATGAAGAACACTTAGAACTTGAAGATAGAACTTGAGAGAGATCAATTAGATGAAGAAAATTGAAGAATGAAAGTGTTTGTAGGTGTTTTTGGGTCGTTGGTGTATGGATTAGATATAAAGGATATGTAATTTTGTTTTCATGTAAATAAGTCATGAATGATTACTCATATTTTTGTAATTTTATGAGATATTTCATGCTAGTTGCCAAATTATGGTTCCCACATGTGTTAGGTGACTCACATGGGCTGCTAATAGCTGATCATTGGAGTGTATATACCAATAGTACATACATCTAAAAGCTGTGTATTGTACGAGTACGAATACGGGTGCATACGAGTAGAATTGTTGATGAAACTGAACGAGGATGTAATTGTAAGCATTTTTGTTAAGTAGAAGTATTTTGATAAGTGTCTTGAAGTCTTTCAAAAGTGTATGAATACATATTAAAACATTACATGTATATACATTTTAACTGAGTCGTTAAGTCATCGTTAGTCGTTACATGTAAATGTTGTTTTGAAACCTTTAGGTTAACGATCTTGTTAAATGTTGTTAACCCAATGTTTATAATATCAAAAGAGATTTTAAATTATTATATTATCATGATATTATGATGTACGAATATCTCTTAATATGATATATATACATTAAATGTCGTTACAACGATAATCGTTACATATATGTCTCGTTTCAAAATCATTAAGTTAGTAGTCTTGTTTTTACATATGTAGTTCATTGTTAATATACTTAATGATATGTTTACTTATCATAATATCATGTTAACTATATATATAACCATATATATGTCATCATATAGTTTTTACAAGTTTTAACGTTCGTGAATCACCGGTCAACTTGGGTGGTCAATTGTCTATATGAAACATATTTCAATTAATCAAGTCTTAACAAGTTTGATTGCTTAACATGTTGGAAACACTTAATCATGTAAATATCAATCTCAATTAATGTATATAAACATGGAAAAGTTTGGGTCACTACAGTACCCACCCATTAAATAAATTTCGTCCCGAAATTTTAAGCTGTTGAAGGTGTTGACAAATCTTCTGGAAATAGATGCGGGTATTTCTTCTTCATCTGATCTTCACGCTCCCAGGTGAACTCGGGTCCTCTACGAGCATTCCATCGAACCTTAACAGTTGGTATCTTGTTTTGCTTAAGTCTTTTAACCTCACGATCCATTATTTCGACGGGTTCTTCGATGAATTGAAGTTTTTCGTTGATTTGGATTTCATCTAACGGAATAGTGAGATCTTCTTTTGCAAAACATTTCTTCAAATTCGAGACGTGGAAAGTGTTATGTACAGCCGCGAGTTGTTGAGGTAACTCAAGTCGGTAAGCTACTGGTCCGACACGATCAATAATCTTGAATGGTCCAATATACCTTGGATTTAATTTCCCTCGTTTACCAAATCGAACAACGCCTTTCCAAGGTGCAACTTTAAGCATGACCATCTCTCCAATTTCAAATTCTATATCTTTTCTTTTAATGTCAGCGTAGCTCTTTTGTCGACTTTGGGCGGTTTTCAACCGTTGTTGAATTTGGATGATCTTCTCGGTAGTTTCTTGTATAATCTCCGGACCCGTAATCTGTCTATCCCCCACTTCACTCCAACAAATCGGAGACCTGCACTTTCTACTATAAAGTGCTTCAAACGGCGCCATCTCAATGCTTGAATGGTAGCTGTTGTTGTAGGAAAATTCTGCTAATGGTAGATGTCGATCCCAACTGTTTTCGAAATCAATAACACATGCTCGTAGCATGTCTTCAAGTGTTTCTATCGTCCTTTCGCTCTGCCCATCAGTTTGTGGATGATAGGCAGTACTCATGTCTAGACGAGTTCCTAATGCTTGTTGTAATGTCTGCCAGAATCTTGAAATAAATCTGCCATCCCTATCAGAGATAATAGAGATTGGTATTCCATGTCTGGAGATGACTTCCTTCAAATACAGTCGTGCTAACTTCTTCATCTTGTCATCTTCTCTTATTGGCAGGAAGTGTGCTGATTTGGTGAGACGATCAACTATTACCCAAATAGTATCAAAACCACTTGCAGTCCTTGGCAATTTAGTGATGAAATCCATGGTAATGTTTTCCCATTTCCATTCCGGGATTTCGGGTTGTTGAAGTAGACCTGATGGTTTCTGATGTTCAGCTTTGACCTTAGAACACGACAAACATTCTCCTACGTATTTAGCAACATCGGCTTTCATACCCGGCCACCAAAAATATTTCCTGAGATCCTTGTACATCTTCCCCGTTCCAGGATGTATTGAGTATCTGGTTTTATGAGCTTCTCTAAGTACCATTTCTCTCATATTTCCAAATTTTGGTACCCAAATCCTTTCAGCCCTATACCGGGTTCCGTCTTCCCGAATATTAAGATGTTTCTCCGATCCTTTGGGTATTTCATCCTTTAAATTTCCCTCTTTTAAAACTCATTGTTGTGCCTCCTTTATTTGAGTAGTAAGGTTATTATGAATCATTATATTCATAGATTTTACTCGAATGGGTTCTCTGTCCTTCCTGCTCAAGGCATCGGCTACCACATTTGCCTTCCCCGGGTGGTAACAAATCTCAAAGTCGTAATCATTCAATAATTCAATCCACCTACGCTGCCTCATATTCAGTTGTTTATGATTAAATATGTGTTGAAGACTTTTGTGGTCGGTATATATAATACTTTTGACCCCATATAAGTAGTGCCTCCAAGTCTTTAATGCAAAAACAACCGCGCCTAATTCCAAATCATGCGTCGTATAATTTTGTTCGTGAATCTTTAATTGTCTAGACGCATAAGCAATCACCTTCGTTCGTTGCATTAATACACAACCGAGACCTTGCTTTGATGCGTCACAATTAATCACAAAATCATCATTCCCTTCAGGCAATGACAATATAGGTGCCGTAGTTAGCTTTTTCTTCAATAACTGAAACGCTTTCTCTTGTTCATCATTCCATTCAAATTTCTTCCCTTTATGCGTTAATGCAGTCAAGGGTTTTGCTATTCTGGAAAAGTCTTGGATGAACCTTCTGTAGTAACCAGCTAGTCCTAAAAACTGGCGTATGTGTTTCGGAGTTTTCGGGGTTTCCCACTTTTCAACAGTTTCTATCTTTGCCGGATCCACCTTAATACCTTCTTTGTTCACTATGTGACCGAGGAATTGAACTTCTTCCAACCAAAATGCACACTTTGAAAACTTAGCGTACAATTCTTCCTTCCTCAATACTTCTAACACCTTTCTCAAATGTTCACCGTGTTCTTGGTCATTCTTTGAGTAAATAAGTATGTCATCAATGAAAACAATGACAAACTTGTCAAGGTATGGTCCACACACTCGGTTCATAAGGTCCATGAACACAGCTGGTGCATTAGTTAAACCAAACGGCATGACCATAAACTCGTAATGACCGTAACGTGTTCTGAAAGCAGTCTTTGGAATATCATCTTCTTTCACCCGCATTTGATGATACCCGGAACGTAAGTCAATCTTTGAATAAACAGACGAGCCTTGTAGTTGATCAAATAAGTCGTCGATTCTCGGTAGTGGGTAGCGGTTCTTGATGGTAAGTTTGTTCAACTCTCGGTAGTCGATACACAACCTGAATGTACCATCTTTCTTCTTGACAAACAAAACAGGAGCTCCCCACGGTGATGTGCTTGGTCGAATGAAACCATGCTCTAAAAGTTCTTGTAATTGGCTTTGCAGTTCTTTCATCTCGCTGGGTGCGAGTCTGTAAGGAGCACGAGCTATTGGTGCAGCTCCTGGTACAAGATCTATTTGAAATTCAACGGATCGATGTGGGGGTAATCCCGGTAATTCTTTCGGAAATACATCGGGAAATTCTTTTGCAATGGGAACATCATTGATGCTCTTTTCTTCAGTTTGTACTTTCTCGACGTGTGCTAGAACAGCATAGCAACCTTTTCTTATTAGTTTTTATGCCTTCAAATTACTAATAAGATGTAGCTTCGTGTTGCCCTTTTCTCCGTACACCATTAAGGGTTTTCCTTTTTCTCGTATAATGCGAATTGCATTTTTGTAACAAACGATCTCTGCTTTCACTTCTTTCAACCAGTCCATACCGATTATCACATCAAAACTCCCTAACTCTACTGGTATCAAATCAATCTTAAATGTTTCGCTAACCAGTTTAATTTCTCGATTCCGACATATATTATCTGCTGAAATTAATTTACCATTTGCTAATTCGAGTAAAAATTTACTATCCAAAGGCGTCAATGGACAACTTAATTTAGCACAAAAATCTCTACTCATATAGCTTCTATCCGCACCCGAATCAAATAAAACGTAAGCAGATTTATTGTCAATAAGAAACGTACCCGTAACAAGCTCCGGGTCTTCCTGTGCCTCTGACGCATTAATATTGAAAACTCTTCCGCGGCCTTGTCCATTCGTGTTCTCCTGGTTCGGGCAATTTCTAATAATGTGGCCCGGTTTTCCACATTTATAACAAACTACATTGGCATAACTTGCTCCGACACTACTTGCTCCGCCATTACTCGTTCCGACACCATTTGTTCCTTTCGTTCTATTAACCCCTGGTCCGTAGACCTCACACTTCGCCGCGCTATGACCATTTCTTTTACACTTGTTGCAAAATTTGGTGCAGAACCCCGAGTGAGACTTTTCACACCTTTGGCATAGCTGCTTCTGATTGTTGTTGTTGTTGTTGTTGCGGTTATTATTGTTGTTGGGATGATTGTTGTAGTTGCTGTTGTTGTTGTTGTTGTTGTTGTTGTTGTTGTTGTTGGGCCGTTTGTTGTAGTTGCGATTGATGTTGCGATTGTTGGGATAATTGTTGCGATTATTGTTGTAATTGCTGTTGTTGTTGTATTGGTGATTCTTATCACCGTTTTCCTCCCACTTTCTTTTGACTTGCTTCACATTGGCCTCTTCAGCAGTCTGTTCTTTAATTCTTTCTTCAATCTGGTTCACTAGTTTGTGAGCCATTCTACATGCCTGTTGTATGGAGGCGGGCTCGTGTGAACTTATATCTTCTTGGATTCTTTCCGGTAATCCTTTCACAAACGCGTCGATCTTCTCTTCCTCATCTTCGAATGCTCCCGGACACAATACGCACAATTCTGTGAATCGTCTTTCGTACGTGGTAATATCAAATCCTTGGGTTCGTAACCCTCTAAGTTCTGTCTTGAGCTTATTGACCTCGGTTCTGGGACGGTACTTCTCGTTCATCAAGTGCTTGAATGCTGACCACGGTAGTGCGTAAGCATCATCTTGTCCCACTTGCTCTAGATAGGTATTCCACCATGTTAACGCAGAACCTGTGAAGGTATGCGTAGCGTACTTCACTTTGTCCTCTTCAGTACACTTACTTATGGCAAACACCGATTCGACCTTCTCGGTCCACCGTTTCAATCCGATCGGTCCTTCGGTTCCATCAAATTCCAAAGGTTTGCAGGCAGTGAATTCTTTGTAGGTGCATCCTACACGATTTCCTGTACTGCCAGATCCAAGGTTATTGTTGGTATGTAGCGCAGCCTGTACTGCGGCTATGTTTGAAGCTAGAAAAGTACGGAATTCCTCTTCATTCATATTCACGGTGTGTCGAGTAGTCGGTGCCATTTCCTTCAAAATAGTCAAATGGAACAAGTTAATCATACAGAATATTAAGAGTAGTTAATAGTATTTCGTAGCATAATATAAACTCATTTATAAAAGCTTTTTCTTCATATTAGCGTTTTATAAGTTTAAATTCGGGTAGTACCTACCCGTTAAGTTCATACTTAGTAGCTAATATACAATTCAACTACTACAATTCTATATGAAAAACTGATTATAATAATATTTCGCGTTCAAACTTTTATACAATATTTTACAAACTTACAATACCGCTTATTTTACATAAAGCATGAAATATAGCACACAATAACTTTGATACAAGATAGTTGTGAAGATAATTCTAGCTAGTACACAAGTCGTTCAGCAAAGGCAATAAAGACACGTAATTCATACGTCCAGAAACAAGTCATGCATTCTGGTTTTACTAGGACTACTTCCCATCTTTGGTCTTGTGCAACATAACCGTTATGGCCGTTGATAAGACAGCGTGTTGTAACGTCGTCAAAGGGACGAGGGTTACGTAATGTCCAACAGTCCCGTAATAATCTAAAAACCTCATTTCTCACCCCAATTACCGACTCCGTCACTTGTGGAAACGTTTTGTTTAATAGTTGTAGCCCGATGTTCTTGTTCTCACTTTGGTGAGAAGGGAACATTACTAATCCGTAAGCATAACATGCTTCTTTATGTTGCATGTTAGCCGCTTTTTCTAAATCACGAAGTCCAATATTCGGATATATTGAGTCAAAATAATTTCTTAACCCGTTGCGTAAAATAGCATTTGGGTTCCCCGCAATATATGCGTCAAAGTAAACACATCGTAACTTATGGGTTTCCCAATGTGATATCCCCCATCTTTCAAACGAAAGTCTCTTATAAACCAAGACATTCTTGGAACGTTCTTCGAATGTCTTACAAACTGATCTCGCCTTAAATAGTTATGCCGAGGAATTCTGGCCGACTCTAGACAAGATTTCATCAATCATGTCTCCGGGTAGGTCTCTTAAAATATTGGGTTGTCTATCAATTTTGTGTTTTTAAACTGTAAAATAGACAAGAGTTAGATTCATAAAAAAATACTTATTAATACAAGCAATTTTTACATATATCATAAAGCATAAGAACACTATATTACATATATTACACCACACGAATACAACTATCTTATTCCGACTCGCTCGTTTCTTCTTCTTCGGTTTTGGTTCGTTTTGCCAAGTTACTAGGGATATATGATGTTCCCCTAATACGAGCCGTCGTTGTCCACATTGGTTTAGAAAAACCTGGTGGTTTAGAGGTTCCCGGGTCATTGTTACAACTTAAGAACTTCGGGGGTTGACGATACATATAAAGTTCATCGGGGTTGGAATTAGATTTCTCTATTTTTATGCCCTTTCCCTTATTATTTTCTTTTGCCTTTTTAAATTATGTTGGGGTAATTTCTATAACATCATCGGAATTCTCGTCGGAATCCGATTCATCGGAGAATTGGTAATCCTCCCAATATTTTGCTTCCTTGGCAGAAACACCATTGACCATAATTAACCTTGGTCGGTTGGTTGAGGATTTTCTTTTACTTAACCGTTTTATTATTTCCCCCACCGGTTCTATTTCTTCATCCGGTTCCGATTCTTCTTCCGGTTCCGATTCTTCTTCCGGTTCCGACTCTTCTTCCGGTTCCTCTTCGGGAACTTGTGAATCAGTCCACGAATCATTCCAATTTACATTTGACTCTTCATTATTATTAGGTGAGTCAATGGGACTTGTTCTAGAGGTAGACATCTATCACATAATATCAAACGCGTTAAGAGATTAATATATCACATAATATTCACATGTTAAAAATATATAGTTTCCAACAAAATTTGTTAAGCAATCATTTTTCAAGTAAACACGGTCGAAGTCCAGACTCACTAATGCATCCTAACAAACTCGATAAGACACACTAATGCAAAATTCTGGTTCTCTAAGACCAACGCTCTGATACCAACTGAAATGTCCCATTCTTATTGATTAAAAACGTTCCATATTAATTGATTTCGTTGCGAGGTTTTGACCTCTATATGAGACGTTTTTCAAAGACTGCATTCATTTTTAAAACAAACCATAACCTTTATTTCATAAATAAAGGTTTAAAAAAGCTTTACGTAGATTATCAAATAATGATAATCTAAAATATCCTGTTTACACACGACCATTACATAATGGTTTACAATACAAATATGTTACATCGAAATCAGTTTCTTGAATGCAGTTTTTACACAATATCATACAAACATGGACTCCAAATCTTGTCCTTATTTTAGTATGCAACAGCGGAAGCTCTTAATATTCACCTGAGAATAAACATGCTTAAAACGTCAACAAAAATGTTGGTGAGTTATAGGTTTAACCTATATATATCAAATCATAATAATAGATCACAAGATTTCATATTTCAATACACATCCCATACATAGAGATAAAAATCATTCATATGGTGAACACCTGGTAACCGACATTAACAAGATGCATATATATAAGAATATCCCCATCATTCCGGGACACCCTTCGGATATGATATAAATTTCGAAGTACTAAAGCATCAGGTACTTTGGATGGGGCTTGTTGGGCCCGATAGATCTATCTTTAGGATTCGCGTCAATTAGGGTGTCTGTTCCCTAATTCTTAGATTACCAGACTTAATAAAAAGGGGCATATTCGATTTCGATAATTCAACCATAGAATGTAGTTTCACGTACTTGTGTCTATTTTGTAAATCATTTATAAAACCTGCATGTATTCTCATCCCAAAAATATTAGATTTTAAAAGTGGGACTATAACTCACTTTCACAGATTTTTACTTCGTCGGGAAGTAAGACTTGGCCACTGGTTGATTCACGAACCTATAACAATATATACATATATATCAAAGTATGTTCAAAATATATTTACAACACTTTTAATATATTTTGATGTTTTAAGTTTATTAAGTCAGCTGTCCTCGTTAGTAACCCACAACTAGTTGTCCACAGTTAGATATACAGAAATAAATCGATAAATATTATCTTGAATCAATCCACGACCAAGTGTATACGTATCTCAGTATTGATCACAAATCAAACTATATATATTTTGGAATCAACCTCAACCCTGTATAGCTAACTCCAACATTCACATATAGAGTGTCTATGGTTGTTCCGAAATATATATAGATGTGTCGACATGATAGGTCGAAACATTGTATACGCGTCTATGGTATCTCAAGATTACATAATATACAATACAAGTTGATTAAGTTATGGTTGGAATAGATTTGTTACCAATTTTCACGTAGCTAAAATGAGAAAAATTATCCAATCTTGTTTTACCCATAACTTCTTCATTTCAAATCCGTTTTGAGTGAATCAAATTGCTATGGTTTCATATTGAACTCTATTTTATGAATCTAAACAGAAAAGTATAGGTTTATAGTCGGAAAAATAAGTTACAAGTCATTTTTGTAAAGGTAGTCATTTCAGTCGAAAGAACGACGTCTAGATGACCATTTTAGAAAACATACTTCCACTTTGAGTTTAACCATAATTTTTGGATATAGTTTCATGTTCATAATAAAAATCATTTTCTCAGAATAACAACTTTTAAATCAAAGTTTATCATAGTTTTTAATTAACTAACCCAAAACAGCCCGCGGTGTTACTACGACGGCGTAAATCCGGTTTTACGGTGTTTTTCGTGTTTCCAGGTTTTAAATCATTAAGTTAGTATATCATATAGATATATAACATGTGTTTAGTTGATTTTAAAAGTCAAGTTAGAAGGATTAACTTTTGTTTGCGAACAAGTTTAGAATTAACTAAACTATGTTCTAGTGATTACAAGTTTAAACCTTCGAATAAGATAGCTTTATATGTATGAATCGAATGATGTTATGAACATCATTACTACCTTAAGTTCCTTGAATAAACCTACTGGAAAAGAGAAAAATGGATCTAGCTTCAATGGATCCTTGGATGGCTCGAAGTTCTTGAAGCAGAATCGTGACACGAAAACAAGTTCAAGTAAGATCATCACTTGAAATAAGATTGTTATAGTTATAGAAATTGAACCAAAGTTTGAATATGATTATTACCTTGTATTAGAATGATAATCTACTGTAAGAAACAAAGATTTCTTGAGGTTGGATGATCACCTTACAAGATTGGAAGTGAGCTAGCAAACTTGAAAGTATTCTTGATTTTATGTAACTAGAACTTGTAGAATATATGAAGAACACTTAGAACTTGAAGATAGAACTTGAGAGAGATCAATTAGATGAAGAAAATTGAAGAATGAAAGTGTTTGTAGGTGTTTTTGGTCGTTGGTGTATGGATTAGATATAAAGGATATGTAATTTTGTTTTCATGTAAATAAGTCATGAATGATTACTCATATTTTTGTAATTTTATGAGATATTTCATGCTAGTTGCCAAATGATGGTTCCCACATGTGTTAGGTGACTCACATGGGCTGCTAAGAGCTGATCATTGGAGTGTATATACCAATAGTACATACATCTAAAAGCTGTGTATTGTACGAGTACGAATACGGGTGCATACGAGTAGAATTGTTGATGAAACTGAATGAGGATGTAATTGTAAGCATTTTTGTTAAGTAGAAGTATTTTGATAAGTGTCTTGAAGTCTTTCAAAAGTGTATGAATACATATTAAAACATTACATGTATATACATTTTAACTGAGTCGTTAAGTCATCGTTAGTCGTTACATGTAAATGTTGTTTTGAAACCTTTAGGTTAACGATCTTGTTAAATGTTGTTAACCCAATGTTTATAATATCAAAAGAGATTTTAAATTATTATATTATCATGATATTATGATGTACGAATATCTCTTAATATGATATATATACATTAAATGTCGTTACAACGATAATCGTTACATGTATGTCTCGTTTCAAAATCATTAAGTTAGTAGTCTTGTTTTTACATATGTAGTTCATTGTTAATATACTTAATGATATGTTTACTTATCATAATATCATGTTAACTATATATATAACCATATATATGTCATCATATAGTTTTTACAAGTTTTAACGTTCGTGAATCACCGGTCAACTTGGGTGGTCAATTGTCTATATGAAACATATTTCAATTAATCAAGTCTTAACAAGTTTGATTGCTTAACATGTCGGAAACACTTAATCATGTAAATATCAATCTCAATTAATGTATATAAACATGGAAAAGCTTGGGTCACTACATAAATCTTTCCTTCCGTAGATGAAGTACGGTTGGTTCATCCTCTCGATTGAGGTGTTTTCAAGAATCATGAAAGGTTTGAACGCAGATTGTAATCGTCAAGATACAAATGAGGTTTAAGATGAAATCAAGTGGAAAACTTGAAGAATTGTTTAGTTTCATATGTTCTAATCAGTATTTTAATTCATTTTAATTGTCTAATGTTAGTAGTCCACAGTTGATAGTCCACAGTTAACAGTCCAATAATTCATATATAGCTTAATATATAATATTCGAATTAATTAATACGTATCGTGACCCGTGTACATGTCTCAGACTCGATCACAACTCAAAGTATATATATTATTGTAGAATCAACCTCAACCCTGTATAGCTAACTCAAGCATTACTGCATATAGAGTGTCTATGGTTATTCCACATAATATATATAGATGCGTCGATATGATATGTCAAAACCTTGTATACGTATCCCGATATTTAAAGTACGTAAAATAAATAACAGAAATTAAATGACGATAAATAAAATTGCGAGAATATAAATTGTGATAAATAAAATGTAATCAGTTAGCTAGGAACAGTTAGCTAGGAATAGTTAGCGTGGATTCTTAACAAAATTTCTCATAGTTAATTTGTTTGTTTCTAACAAATTTTATTTTTGTCCAATATTTTCTTCATTATGCCACTTGTTGGATTCTGATAGGTCATAATCCGAATGTGAAATTGAATGAAATTGGTTATTCTGTGGTGAACAGATTCGTATATCTGTGGATGTAAGTAGGATAGTAAATGACTGTTGAATCAAATTGGAAGAATGTATAGTGTAACTTATTAATGTGAAATCTAAATATTTCTAAGGTATTACCTACCCGTTAAAATATTTTCACCATTAACAGTCTGTACAAAAGAATTTTTAATTACAATCTTTATGAAAACATATATACATATATATTTTCTTCAGATGTAACCATGGATTTAATGAGTCAATATGATATTAAACTCATTTGATTTACCGTTAGAACAAGAATATATAATCTCTAAAACATTAGAGATTACATAATCGCCATGTCGAACTAAGATAATTGATGTAGAACGATACGTAGAATGATGATTATACTCGAGGTTCAGAATGAGATGTTGAGGCATGGATTGTTGATGGTACTGGTGCTGTTATTGATGGTACCGTTGGTGCCGGTGATGTTGCTGAAGCTGGTAAATTTTGCGCCATATTCTCCAAATTGATTACTCGAGCGCGAAGTTCGTTGACTTCTTCTATTATTTCGGAATGATTTGTCGGTCGGAATGAGCGGATGAATAAGGTTTAGAATTATGGATAGAATATAATCGTGTCGAGCTACTCTGGAAATGAGAGTGAACATGGTGTTTCAGACTGATTCACCGATAAGTGTGTCAGGTTCATCGCCAAAAGGAAAATTTGGTTGGTGGAAAGGAATTGCCTTCTTCTCGTTTCTGTTGATTAAGTCGACTACGAACTCATCAAATGAACTGGGGATGGCTGATTGGTTGATTCATTCTGGTAACGCTGCTTCCGGAGCTTAGGTAAACATCCATGTCGGAATAGCTGCCGGGTTCCGAAGAACTTGAACTAGTGACAAGTTCCATTTCATACGATTGAGTAAAGGATTTTTCGATAGGAAATGATTTCCGGCAATTGGATAGTATTCTAATTACATAGAATATCTATATACAAAACAAAAGATTTCGTGGATTACGGAGGAATTTACGGAATATGCCAGGCAAAGTTTACAGTAATAGGTACGCTAAGATGTGAATTTTGTCTATACACTATTCATGCAGTCAATGCAATAAGATGTGTCTAGACTAAGAATGATAAGCTAGTGATTCCCTAAGGATGATTAGCAGGTAATTTTCGACATGAAATGATAAGCAAAACTTTTGACATGCAGACACGGTCGAAGTCCAGACTCACTAATGCATCTAAACAACTATCAGTTAGACACACTAATGCAAGACCTGGTTTGCTAAGACCACCGCTCTGATACCACATGTCATACCCCGTCCTAATCCATCTGGACGAAGTCACCAACATCTGATCCCATTGCGATGATCGACTCCAAATAATGTCTTTAAAATGAGCAAATGCACAGCGGAAGATTTCTTTCATACCTGAGAATAAACATGCTTTCAAGTGTCAACCAAAAGGTTGGTGAGTTCATAGGTTTGTCATAAAACAATAAAATTCATCATTTTGATAGACCACAAGATTTAAATGTTGCATGGTACAAATGGGCCCGAATCCTACACCCACCTGTAATGTACATGCGATATCTTTTAAATACAGTACACCTTTCTCGTGTACGAAATCCATTTTTCATAAATCTTAGTAACCGTACACATATCTCGTGTACAAAATAACATATACATAACTTATGTATAAAATCATTCTCTCGATACATAACATTCACATCAATTGGTGGCAATTATCATGTCCACCTAATTCAATAGTGGCAATTATCATGTCCACATAATTCAATGGTGTCAATTATCATGTCCACATAATTCAATGATGGCAATTATCATGTCCACATAATTCAATGGTGGCAATTATCATGTCCACATAATTCAATAGTAATCCGCAGAACTTCTGTCTGCATAATAATTCATTCGAGGAATGTTTTACTTGTGTCTATCTCGTCAAACATTTATAAAAGCATTTCATGTATTCGCAGTTCAAAATATATTTCAAAAGCATTTAATAAAGCAGTTGTAAAAACAGCGCATGTATTCTCAGTTCCAAAAATGTAAAGAGTAAAAGGGAATCAAATGAACTCACAATATGATATTTTATAGTAAAAATATGCATACGACGGAACTGAACAATGCGGGTTTGGCCTCGGATTCACGAACCTATATCATTGATGTATATATTAACACATATGATGGTAGTCGAACAAATTTATATATTATTAGTAATTTAATTGTTATTTTAATTATGTGTTTCATTAATAACCTAATTATTAATATTTATTATAAAAGTATTACTATAGTTATGTTATATGTAGTAACTATGATTTTATATAACTAATAGTTATTTGATAAAATAATATTGATAATAATAATAAATAAAAAGTTGTTTTATTTTACAATAATAATAATAGTAGTTATTATGATAATAATATTGGTACTAGTATTAATAATATAAAAATAATAATATTGTTGTCAAAACAATAATAATGATAATAATAATAATAATAATTTTGATAAAAATGATAATTTTTCTAATAGTGATAATAATAATAAAAATGATACTTTTAATAATAATAATAATAATAATAATAATAATAATAATAATAATAATAATAATAATAATAATAATAATAATAATAATAATAATAATAATAATAATAATAATAATAATAATAATTATGAAAACTACCTTTAAAGGCTTAAAAATAATAAACCGCCTGAGCCGGGACTCGAACCCGCAACCTCTCGCTTAAACCCAACACTACCAACCATCCAAGCTATTTCGTTTTTCTAATATTATCTGCATCATAACTTTATTTAACCCGTTTTCATCTTCTTCTCATGACCAAACTCAAACGAAGCCCACATAACTTAACACGACCCAACTACAGCCCAATGCTATAGGCAATCCAATAACAGGTTGTTGTTGTTTATAAAAAAAATAAGATTGGAGGTGGCTAGGGTCGAACTCAGGACCTAATGTTCATCAACACAACACCCAACCATCTAGTCTGTATAGTTTTTCTGAATTTTACCATAACGAAGTGTGTTTATCCCGTTTTTATTTCTTTCTTCTTCTAACTCTCATTATCTCATCGTGAATCATTATCATAAACCCATCATATACATACCATCATAATTATCAACGGTTCCTCATAACTACATCATCATCATCATCATTCTAAACTAAAATCAAACATGTATTTTATCATAATTGAATCATCATCGCCTTATCATTATCCCTTATTCATCATTCTTTTTATCATCACTAACTTATTCCTAATCATCATAATCTATGAACCTCAACAGAATCAGAAATCGTTACTTATGAAAGAATGTTATAGTTCTGGCACAAACTGAAATAAGTTCTCGGCCCAAAAACAATTTCACAGCCCAATCGTTTCAATCATGTATACGGCCCAAGAGAGGAATAGAACATGATGACCCGTTAGAGTTATGTGGAATACGTGGTTGTTCGTTTGATAGAAATAGACTAGTAATTCGAATAGCTGCAGTAACAGGAAAGGTATGCTGCAGCACTAAATAGGCTCCACCGCATCAAATCAATTGAATCAAATCATTCTTATCCTAATCACACTACTTTCATCATTATTATTACCACACTCATATTATTATATTCGCTATTAAAACTGATAAAGGGGCTGTACATATACGATTTAGCTAACAAACTCTAGTGGGTGGGGGAAGTTATCTGCCACGAAGTTGTTTGATCCACTAACATGTGATAAGGTGCCATCTATATGCTTAATACTCAACTTGCCGAAATATTACACTATATAACTGTGAACCTATCACACCCTTTTCATTTGTTAAAGTAGTCAAAGTTTGTGGGTTGTGGGTTGCGACAACAATAGCTGCAGTTTTTATGGGTAGTAAATGATAGTAGGTTTTAGTGGTTTACAAACAATTAAAAAAAAGAATAAGCCTGCAGTAGTAACACTTACGGTGAAGGTGGCAATCGACAACAAAGATGAAACAATAGGTTGTAGTGATTCATGGTGGTTGGGTTGGTGGTTTGATGAAGCTGAAACAAGAAAAATAATGATGGTTTCACGAAGTAATTTAGGAGAGAGAGAGTGAAGAGAAGGTTCATGGTGGTGGCGATGATTGAGGGTGATGGTGGTTCAGTGGTAGATTCAAGTGATGATTGGGCTGTACATAAAAGGCGAGTAGCAGCAGGTCTCGTGAGTTTGATTACAGTAACAATTTTGCTTTTAAGACAGACTAGTGAGCATAAGAAATTGAAATTTGGTGTTTGTTAAATGAGTTTTCAAAGATGGTGTGTATGGGATGATTTCCGGTTGTCAAAACAAAAAGAGATAGTAGCAACTTTTGATGGGTCACTCATCTCGCTGTATAGTGGCTTCGATGTGTTCATGGTGTTACTCGAATGGAAATATAGAAACTAGTGAAGAAAGAAATATAGCAGTGGTGAGTAGGGTGGGTGGTTCGAAGGTTTACAACGAGAAGCGGGAAGAAAAAAAAAGTAATATAGCAAGGTGTTAGTTAAGGTTTAAAGATGGGGATGAGGTGATGGTGATAATTAAATGAAAGGGAGTTGATGTTGTTGAGGTATCATCAATTGTCTAGTATGTGGATATATAGATATTTCATCCGTAATGTATGAGAATCAAACAAACACTAATAGTAATACTTAATAATAAAATAATATAATATAATAATAAGAAAGGAAAACATGTGAATTGAAAAGTCATCTACAAAACAGTGAGCCATCGTTTCCATGGATTATATTACCGACAGTTTTCACGGACTATTATATCGTGCCCCGTTGTTCACTCAGTGGCGAATAAAAATGTTCAGAAAAATCTCATATTTTTAAATTAACTATATTTATTTATTTTGGTCATTATGATATAAAATTCAAGCATTAACTATTAAATAAAAATTACATTAATTATTCACTCCCAACCCCAAATAAAATATGAAAAGTTTTAAAATTCAATAAATGGTTTCTAAATATATCTTTAATAAGCCTAAAATTTATAGAACTCATTTTCGTATCGCCGTTTATTTTAAAATTACATAAGTTTGAGTTTAACTTGCTTAATATCAATCGGAACATCAAACGTTTATTACAATCATTTAATATTTATTTTAATATACTTTATTTGTATATAGATATGTTTTAAATAATAATTATTATTTTTACATAATTAATTTCTAACAATTACATCATAAGTTATATTTTAAATCATATATATATTTATTTAAATATATACATACCTATTTACAAATAGTTTGTTCGTGAATCGTCGGAAATAGTCAAAGGGTAATTTGAATATATGAACATAGTTTCCAAAATTTTCGTGACTCAACATTACAGACTTTGCTTATCGTGTCGAGATCATATTAAAATTAAGTTTAAATTTGGTCAAAAATTTCCGGGTCGTCACATACTTATCATCCTTAGAAAATTACCTGCTTATCATTCCTAAGTCTAGACATGTCATGCTGCCTTTATTGCATAGATAATGTATAGAAAAATTCATATCTTAGCGTATCTATTACGATAGGCTTTGCCTGATATCTTCCGTAAATTTCTCCGTAATTTAAGGGAACCTGGTACTATATATATCTATGCATATTATGCATTGAGAATACCATCCAACTATCAATTGATGTCACTAAACTCTTCATACCAAAAGTCTTTTCTGAGATCGCGTAAGATGGCCTCTACGAATCGACCAAGTTCCTCTGACTCCGAAGACAGCATGA
This sequence comes from Rutidosis leptorrhynchoides, assembly GCF_046630445.1. NCBI lineage: Eukaryota > Viridiplantae > Streptophyta > Magnoliopsida > Asterales > Asteraceae > Rutidosis > Rutidosis leptorrhynchoides. The sequence goes on from NC_092333.1 coordinate 630,258,614, forward strand.
CAGGAGCACACCAACCAATCAACTACCGTGATTACTGGAGAAAATGAGGGTGGGTTCGCGACATACTCACCCTATGGAGAAGGAAAGAAGGTACTCCATATCATGAACCGAATCTACCACCTAACCTTGGAGTACTTGACCCGCTCACCGGCGAACCCGTTCGCAACACCGTTTATACCCTTTTTGCAAGAATTTTTCGTCTTGAGGCTACCATTTACGGAAATAGAGGAGATATCCGACCTCTACCTTACATTGATAAACAACCAGGGTTAGTAGAAGAAGTTAGAGAACTCCGAGCTCGAGTATTAACTTTAGAGAGCACGATAGACAATTTGCAAGCACCAGCAGTATCACTAACACCAGTAACATCACCAGCCTCAGCACCAACGGCACCAGTACCACCAACAAACCAAGTTTCAACAATCCATGCCTCAACATCTCGTTCTGTACCTCGAGTATAATCATCGTTCTACGAATCATTCTACATCAATTACCTTTGTTCGACATGGCGATTATGTAATCTTTAATGTTTTAGAGATTATATATTCTCGTTCTAACGGTAAATCAAATGAGTTTAATATCATATTGACTCATTAAATCCATGATTATATCTGAAGAAAATATATATGTATATATGTTTTCATAAAGATTGTAATTAAAAATTCTTTTGTACAAACTGTTAATGGTGAAAATATTTTAACGGGTAGGTAATACCCGGGGAATATTTAGATTTCACATTAATAAGATACACTGTACATTCTTCCAATCCGATTCAACGGTCATTTACTACCCTACTTACACCCACAGATATACGTAATCGTTCACCGCAGAATAACCATTTTCATTCGATTTCATATTTGGATTTTGACTTATCAGAATCCAACAATTGGCATAATGAAGAAAACATTGGATAAAAATAAAATTTGTTAGAAACAAACAAATTAACTATGAGAAATTTTGTTAAGAATCCACGCTAACAAAATCCTAGCTAACTGTTAATTCCATATTACATTTATTTATCGCAATTTATTTATCGCAATTTAATTATCGCAATTTATATTCTTGCAATTTTATTTATCGTCATTTAATTTCTGTTATTTATTTTACGCACTTAAAATATCGGGACACGTATACAAGGTTTTGACATATCATATCGACGCATCTATATATATTATTTGGAATAACCATAGACACTCTATATGCAGTAATGATAGAGTTAGCTATACAGGGTTGAGGTTGATTCTACAATAATATATATACTTTGAGTTGTGATCGAGTCTGAGACATGTATATAATGGGTCATGACCTTTGTTGTACTACTAATTTTGGACTACGAACTGTGGACTAATGACATTGGACAATTAAAATGAATTAAAATATTGATTATAACATATGAAACTAAACATCTCTTCAAGTTTGCCACTTGATTTCATCTTAAACCTCATTTGTATCTCGACGATTACAATTTGCGTTCAAACTTTTCATGATTCTTGAAAACACCTCAATCGAGAGAATGAACCAACCACACTTCATCTACGGAAGAAAAGATTGATACATATAGTTATGCACCTGAAAACACTCGGAACCTGAGTAAACGTTCAACACGTAACTGTGCTAGCTCTTTTGGCGTTGTTATTACTGAAAATAGCTTGGTAATCCCTTTTCGAATTAGCCAATTTTGTCACAGCTTCTGTAAATCAACTTCAACTTTCATTCGGATTAGCCTTATTATAACCTTGATATATAAGTTGCCTTTCGTCATCGTTACCGGGGAACCGTTTATATCCCACCACATTAACAGTAAACTTATCAGCAACTTCATTGATCTTTGACTTTTCAAAAAATCATTATATTCATTGAAACTCTATCATGTACTCATCTACATCTTGTAACGAGAATTGCCATACCAATTATCAGGAATTAGTAATCAGTATTTTGAATCTCGCAACGTTTCTAAATCAACAGTTATATGTATACATATAACATCTATCTCCTAGATTTACGTACTCCAAATGTGAACTTACGAAAAGCACTCAATCTACGAATCGATACTCCAAATTTTGAAAATAGCAGAATGAAGCAGCAGAAACTGTAAACAACTGTAAACAACTCTAATCATCAGAAGTTTAATGATAAAGAATAGTATGTTGGCAAAGCTCAGAAAATTTGGAACTGGAAAACGGATTAAGCAAACCATGAAGGAGACCGAGGACAAATACAAGAACCAAACCCTATATTCAAAGAATCCAGATGATTCTGTATCCGATGAAATCTTTAGAAAATATCTTGCTCCGTACTCATGTTAAATCTTGTGGAAAAATCTTTCTTCATCAACCTTCGATCTTAGAAATACCAAAATATCATCATAAATATCTTCGATACTTCTGAAGATATTTTCATAAATGTTCTCGTCCAAAATTTTATACCTCTTCGTGCTATCTGTAATACATTATATTGGAAATTTCTGTAAAATCTAAGCATAAACTATGAATGAATTTTGAAGTAGTGTTAGGAACTGAAGCATGAGTTAGTATTATATAATGACACTTGATCAACGTGATTATATTACAGTAAGTCATGCTGAGTTTCTAATGGAACGTGATGATTCACAGATCATACCGTCATCATGTGCCATGTTACACGACTCTTACATTCTATCTAATCTCCAAACATATCGAGAACATATCAACCTGATAGTTCTATCTTTTTCTCGTGACTTCTGGTAATTTGACAAATCAAATCTTTTAGATTTCGAAGATTTTCTTTAAATCTCTTGAATTTCGGAATTCAAACAAGACAACGTCAAAAGTTGAGATGAAACTTTATTTCTTCAATTCACTCTTTTATGATAGCTTCACTCGTACTCTTCACAAAATCAAACTATTTTATCTATATTGCTCACTGATGATAAAACTCAAATTTCTAACTCGTATGCGTCATGAAAACATACTTATTGTCAGCCATGACCATCCCAATTAAATTTCGGGACAAAATTTCTTTAACGGGTAGGTACTGTGAAGACCCGAAAATTTCCGATCAAATTTAAACTTAATCTTTAAATGATTTCGACACGATAAGCAGAGTGTGTAATGTTGAGTCTCCAAATTTTTGAACTGTTTATACGAAATTAGTTAATCTTTGACTATCCCGACGATTCATGAACAATTGTTGTAAATAAATAAATATATATAAAAATGAATGTAAGTATTGAAAATAATAAAATGATATTGAATCATTAGAATCAAATATGTAAGGTATGATACAAAATACTTAAGTTGTTATTAAAATAAATCTATATATATGGTTTCTATAACTATTATGATATGTATATTAAACTAAAATTTATAAATAATAAATATTCAATAAAAATTATTATATATTCTATAACTAATAAATATTACATAATTAATAAACTGTAATATTAAAGTATTAAATGTAATTACAAGTTTAATTATACTTGTATTATTATTACATAAATTATTATTATTAGTATCATTAAAGATTATAGTATAAAATTTGTTACATGTAATTTGTTATATTATTATTGGTATTATTATGATTATTGTTATCATTATCGTTATTATCAATATTATCATATTATTATTATATTTATTCTTAAAAAATATTATTATTATTATTATTAAACTAACACTAATATTAAAATTTTAAATATTTTATTATTATCATTATGATTACTAAAGTAAGTATTATTAATATTATCAGTATTATTATTAATATTACTATAAAAATTATTATTAATAATTAATATTATCAGTATTATTATCATTTATTATTATTATTATTATTAATAGCATTATTATTAATATATCTATATTTATTTTTTTTTTAAAAGCGTGTTCTGTGATATAACCATTTTTCCTATCACAATCTCACTATTCTGGATTTTGTTTCCTACCTTTAAAAATCGAATCTCATCTCAGATATAACCAAATGCTGTTATAAATCGATATCAAACTTTTTATTATCGTACTTTTATTTTTTTATTCTTGTCGGCTTAATTGAATGGTTTATATCGATCACCATTGCTATCAGACAGCATTGACTCAATAACACCTACTACATCATATATTAATTGCTATATAATTCGTTCCTTACAAAATTAAACTGGAAAAACAATTTTTTTTTAAATAAAACCCAGTTAGTTATGCTCTGTACTTCATAATTTATTCAAAACATCGAAATCAAATCCCATTTCAAAATATATAAATGCAAAGTTGTTGGAGATCTTCCACTTAAACTTTATGTAAAGTTTCAAACCTCAATTTTTTAGTATCGAACTCAAATTTTAGAGTCAAACTTGTATTTCAAAAAGTCAAACGTTATGTTCATAGCAAAATTCGTAATCAATTTAATGTTTTAAGTTAAATTGACAATTCAGAAAGTTTCTAGGAACGTTTATTTATCTAATTCATGTTATAACTTTCATCTAAAACAGTCTAGAATTTGAAATTCGATTTATGGTTCATCCAGTTCATGATGAGTCTGCTATTGCTCAAATTTCATCCCTTCTGTTTTAATTAATCCAATTGACTATTAAGGGTCATTTCTGTTTTAGTTAAGGAATCTAAGTTGTTCAGAAAATTGATTGTTTTGATGGTAATTTGTTCTGGTCGAATTTGAAATTGGAGATGAATGTAGGAGCACGTTTATTATGGGTTAGATAAATTAAGAGTGAATATTATTCAGAAAAACTGAGACGGATTGGATGGTCTTGAGTGTTTCGGTTGAGCGAGTGGTCGACGGTTCGAGCCCGGGAGATGGCAAGTTTTTTTTTTTTTTTTTTTTTTTTTTTTAAAAAAAAACTCGTTTAAAGGTAGTATCTTCTTTTTTAAATTTTTATTATTATTATTATTATTATTATTATTATTATTATTATTATTATTATTATTATTATTATTATTATTATTATATTATTATTATTATTATTATTGTTAATACTAATTGTTATTATTATTAATGTTGATATGATAAGTATTATTGTTATTAAAATTATTATTAACATTATTATTGTTATTATTTTTATTATTAGTATTATAATTGTCATTTTTATTATTATCATATTTATAAGTATAATAACTATCATAATAATAATTATTATTATTATTATTATTATTATTATTATTATTATTATTATTATTATTATTATTATTATTATTACAAGCATTATTAATGTTATTATCATTCTTAGTATAAGTAGTATTATTATTATTATTATTATTATTATTATTATTATTATTATTATTATTATTATTATTATTATTATTAAGACTATAATTATTATTATTATAATTAAGTATTAGTTAGTAATATCATTATTGATAATATTATTATTATTAAGTATTAATAATGTGTTTATCATTAATAATATTACCAATTAAGTATTGTTATCATTATTATTATTATGATTAATATTATTATAATGAAATAATAGAATTTATTATTTTACTTCATTAATATTAGTATTAGCATCATTCATAAACATTAGTATTATTAATTTACTTATAATTAATATTATCATCATTCAAATTACAATCTTTATCGTTTTACTACTAAAATAAGTATTAATAATATTATTATGAATATTATCATTAATATGAATTTTTAATCATTAGTATTATTATTAAAAAGTTATTATCATTAATGTTACTTTTACAAAATTATCCTTTTGTAATCCTTAAAAACAATCGTTATTATTATCCGTAATATCTATATTAAAATAATTATATTTATAAAAATAGAAGTTTAAAAGACTTGGTTAAGATAATATTTATAAAAAATAAATTGAAGACTATATATATAAAGATATATTTAAAATACTTAGCTTAACTATATTAATATTATTATGTACAAAATAAAATGATATAAATAAATAATAAAACTCGTAAATTATTAAATATAACAATTGCATCACTAATAAAAATATATAGATTTATTCGATTTCAAGAATATATTTTAATATATATATGAATAATATAGGTTCGTGAATCCAAGGCCAACCCTGCATTGTTCAGTTGTTCTATGCCGTCATATGTATTTTTACTACAAAATACAGTATTGTGAGTTTCATTACTCCCCTTTTAAATGTTTTTGCAATATATATTTTTGGGACTGAAAATACATGCGCTGCTTTTATAAATGCTTTACGAGATAGACACAAGTAATCGAAACTACATTCTATGGTTGGATTATCGAATCGAATATCATCCTTTTAGCTTGGTAGCCTAAGAATTAGGGAACAGACACCCTAATTGACGCGAATCCTAAAGGTAGATCTACGGGCACTAACTCCCCCCATACTGGAAAATGGTATGCTTTAGTACTTCGAGTTTATATTATACAGATGGATTTCTGTTTTGGGGATATTCTATATGCATTATGTTAATGTCGGTTACCAGGTGTTCAATCCATATGAATGATTTTTAAACACTTGCGAGTGTATGATTATTGAATAAAGGAAATCTTGTGGTCTATTAAAATGATGAAAATGAATGTTTATGATAAACTAATGAACTCACCAACCTTTTGGTTGACACTTGAAAACATGTTTATTCTCAGGTTTGAAAGAAATCTTCCGCTGTGCATTTGCTCATTTTAGAGATATTACTTGGAGTCGTTCATGACATATTTCAAAAGACGTTGCATTCGAGTCGTTGATTTCATCAAGATTATTATTAAGTCAATTATAGTTGGATATATTATGAAATGGTATGCATGCCGTCAACTTTCGATGTAATGAAAGTTTGTCTTTTAAAAACGAATGCAATGTTTGTAAAATTGTATCATATAGAGGTCAAGTACCTCGCGATGTAACCAAATGTAATGTATTCGTCCTGATGGATTAGGACGGGTCGTCTCATTTTACAGAGTTGTTTGTTTTTTTATAATATTTAATTCTCCTTGAAATCATCTTATAGTTCATAACTGGAATTCCGATAATGAAACAACGCTTGATCTGTCGCCGACTTACCACACCTAATACGGAACTTTATAGGGATATAATAATATTAATAAAACAACATAGAAGACAGAAAAAAGAAAACATATTAGACAAACTTACGCGGATGGACCTTGTGGTTTACGACTGTTTGTAAACTCGGGCTTTGCATTGGTAGTCCTTCAAGTTGCAGTAATTTTTTGCGTGGATCGTCCATATGTCAAAAAATCGTTAAATTTTTTTCGTCATGTGCCAGACACATGAGAGTAAATCAGTTATTTTAAGTTTTCCTAACCCTTTCCCTTTAGTTTTCCTTTCACCTACTCTTTATCTTTCGTTTTCTTTCACCTGCTCTCTTTCCCTTTAGTTTTTCATTTACTACGCCTCATCTGAATTTCAATAAGAAAAAAATTTATACTTAAAAAAATTACTAAAAAATAATGTTTCCATTAGTGTTTAACCCATGTCAATGAAAAATTTATTAGATTTAAGCAATCGCCTTATCTGTAGTCGAGTTCAAGTTCCATTACTGCTCTCACCTACATTTAACATAAACATAAACATTTTAGAGTGTGATGGATGAAGTGAGGAGATCTAGGAGCAAGATGCAAATTTTTTACGTTTATTTAAGTAGAAAGAAAAACGTACTAAAATACCCTCATGTTTTGCGGATGTGACGCAAGTTAACATAGAAATTAAACAATTATTTTAACATACGGATGATCTATGTAAAAAATTACAATAACAAGGACTACTATTGCAAAAATAAATTTTTAGGGACTATCGTCACAAATTAGGGTAAACCACAGGGGACTATCTGCGTAATTATGTGTAATTAGAAATTGTTGTTATTAGATCCGAGAATAAAGAAGTTACTGTATTTCATGAGTTTAACCAAACGTTGTGAGTACAGCTATTTCATACCAGAAAGAAACATGGATTCATCATTGACAGATACAATTCCGATGTTGTAATCACATCGCAACGCCACTACTCAACACCGCCATTGTTAACATCGAATCTTCTTCGCACACATTATTATTGTTTCTTATTATATGCAATCATCTTCATTCCCCCCGATTTAATCGGCTACAGGTTCCCCCTAATTTCCCTTTCATTTATCATTTTATATATTCATATCTACATTAATTCACCAAATCATGGTTGTATTATATTAATCCCTACGTGTAATGTTTATAAGATTTATTAGGGTTTATTTACGTGCAGTCTAAATACTTTGATACGTGATTTTCACAAAAAACCCTAGAATTCTGGTTGTATACATCTAATTTTAGGTTTAAATCTGTATTTCTATACATTGATTTCAGATAATGTTGTTGTTTATGAATTATGAATTGAGGTTTGTGTTTTCAGGGGATTAAAAATGGCGCCAATCTACTATATATTAATAGCATTGCCTTGCACAATTGGGGCAATTGCTTTGGCTCTTGTTCACATTTATAGACATCTTTTGAATTACACTGAACCTACTTATCAGCGATTCATCGTCAGAATTATTTTTATGGTTCCTGTAAGTAATCTATCCATCGTCAGAATTATTTTTACATATGCTAGAAAATTACTGTATGTTACTGCCTGAAACTATGCTCGCACCTTGATTAGGCCGCGTTCATCTTGTGAATCTGAGTAAAAATACTCGCCCTCCCATGGAAAACAATATCCGTTTACTCTGAATGTACACCAAAGATGCATGATGTGTTATTTTGGAATAACTTTGTAAAACTGCAGAATAATCAAATAATGACATTAGTCTTTGGGTGAATGATTTTCAACAAACCTTGACCGAAAGTTTACTTTGCAAACATAATCTACACGTTCTAAAGAAAATGCATATCCTAAATAAAAATTGAATCCGTAAAATGAATCCTGAAGGGTAGATGCTCAAAGAGATTAACAGATGCTTATGCTGTAAAAACGACTTACTTTTTTGGCTGCTTTCCTAAGTTGAGAGTTGGCATCATTACATGTCTAAGTTTTTACCCTGTTCATATGAATTTTGCGCATGTATGTATTGAATACATTCTTCGTGCCCTTGTTTTCACAATACATCTCATATATGGTTAAGGATTGCATTACAATTCAGAACAGCCTCGCTGACTAAACATTGTGGGCTTGTGGCTATAAACTAGAGTTGGTGATGTGTATTGTGTAAATCATGATAAACAAAAGTAGAAAATGATAATGACTTGTTGACATTGTTGATGACACTTGATATAAACAGAAAGCTTATGATATCTGTTTCATATTTTCTTCAACAACAACAACAACAACAACAACAACAACAACATTACCCAATTCCACCAAAGTGGAGTATGGGGAGGTTAGATGTAGACAGTCTTTCCTCTACCCTAGAGTAAAAGGGAAGTCATTCCTCCACCCACGGCTACCTAACGGTCAGCGGGTAAAAGAAGTCGTCCCTCCCTATACTAGGGGGCATAGGGGGCAGAGAGGCTGCTTCCTAAGGACCTCCGGCCAGAAAGATCCATGAATTCCGTTATGTGAAGAAAAGAAAAAAAAACTCCAGCTAGTTCCGCAATCATATTTTCTTGCTTTTGTCAATTCAAGCATTGATACAATAATATTCTTCAGCTAGTTCCGCAATTTTTATATTGATTTTAAAAACTGTTCTTCCCGAAGGCTTATTCTTTTCAGTTATTTTCTTTCATGAGCAAATAACAACATCGTATCTAAACATATGCTGATGTGCTGAAGCTGTTATTTATATCATTGTTAATTATAGTATCATCACTTTCAAATAAAAGGGTGGATCTGCATATTATATTTGTGTATGTGAGAGATGAATTTATAAGTTGGCTAGAAAATAAAGTTATTATTGAGCTAGGATTGAAGCCAACTCACATATTATACCATTGTTAGTATTATCAATTGTGAATGCTTTTACATTGGTTTGACAATTTGTCATGTTACTCACTTACCGTTTCTTGCATGAAAATAATGCATTTTAATTTGTTCTGCTTGACAGGTCTATGCATTGACATCTTTCCTGTCTCTTATCTTCAATGAGAGCTCCATTTATTTTGATTCTATTCGAGAAATGTGAGTATACTATACTTTAGTTGTAAACGGATACATTTTTTACACAGATTAAGATATTAATGTTCTGTAATGCTCATTATACTGTTATAGAGATGACTAGTCAAGTAGGCATGTGAACTGTACAGCGCAATGTTGTAATCATATTAGCATACTTGATATCTGTTGAGACTAGCCCTACATATATAAAATCCACTTACAGCTGTATAAATTGACAATATGAACTACTCACTCAAACTAGAAGCCTAGAAGGGCCAATATAACATATTTTGGTTGATGAAAAAGACCTAGTTTTTAATATACGTCACACGAATCTAAATATGAGGTTTATGGGTTTGGACTGCTGCAATTATTTGGTGACAAGAACCTTTTTCCAATTATAAATGCGCACTTCTTATGTTTATCTTATAAGGATTTATGAGGTAAATGAGTTTATGTTGGATGCTAGTAGTGTATCTTTTGTTAATTTTTGAAGTTTTAATTGGGATAAATGTGTTCTTTTCTACACCAGTCTTTGTGCATATGATTACTTTTTTTTGAAGTTATGGATTTGTCTTATATGTTTTCTGCTGGTTTCATTTACTTGATATGTAAGCCATTTGATGTATATACTGTGTATATCATTTCAGATATGAAGCTTGGGTTATATACAATTTTTTGTCACTGTGCCTGGAATGGGTAGGTGGTCCAGGTGCTGTCGTTTTAAGTCTCACTGGACGTGTTCTTAAGCCCAACTGGTGTTTGATGACATGTTGCTTCCCTCCAATTCCCTTAGACGGGTCAGTTCTACTTTTATGTGTCAATTACCATCGACTCTGTTTTGTCAAATAAGTGACTCCTTTCATATCAGTTATATCATATTGTGTTTTTTGAATATTATTACAGGCGTTTTATACGAAGATGCAAACAAGGGTGTTTGCAGTTTGTGATTCTTAAGCCTATTTTGGTGGCAGTTACATTTGTTCTTTATGCAAAGGGGAAATACCAACATGGAAACTTTAGTGCTAAACAGTCGTACCTATATATCACAATTATATACACAATTTCGTACTCTATGGCATTGTATGCATTGGCCCTGTTTTATGTAGCATGCAGGGATCTACTCAAACCATATAATCCAGTTCCAAAGTTCATCATTATTAAGAGTGTCGTCTTTTTGACATATTGGCAGGTACCATTTTAACTACCGTACTTTTTATGCTTTTGAATATACGATGAGATTGAGATTCGACTTTCTTCTGTTGATGGGTTTAATTATTAATGACCCAATATTTTTTACCGTTCTTTTTAAGTTTCTCTACATGTGAGCCAGAAGATCTTATGCTAAATAAAATTGTCTACATGTGACTTATGACCAATTCGGCCCTTTCTCATCTGAGCCTAATTTCTTCTTTTACATGTTTACCCCTTGAGAAATAAAACCTTCTAAATCGACCCAGTTTATAATCAGATGGTTTGATTTGACACCCCTAAAGTAGATGACTGGTCTTCTGTTTTTAATTACCGTAGAAGTTAATGACCGTTTTAATGTGTGGTGCAGACTTCTATATGTTATTTATTTTCTGAAATTTTCAGTTAATCATATTTATTTCCAGGGCGTTTTGGTTTTCCTTGCTGCAAAATCCGGACATATAAAAGATCCAGAGGAAGCTGCTGAGTTTCAAAACTTCATAATTTGTTTTGAGATGCTTATTGCAGCTGTTGGTCATCTTTATGCTTTTCCATACAAAGAGTATGCTGGTGCCAATATTGGTGCTTCCCGCGGGTTTGGAGCCAGTCTCGCACATGCTTTAATGTTGAACGACTTCTATCATGACACTGTTCACCAGGTCTGTTCTGCTTTATACACTTCAACATTAGAGCTTGCAATCTTGACCCATTTACCTATTTATGATTTGATTCATGTTATGTTTGATCTTAACTGGTCAATGGTAAAACTAAAGAAATTACTTATAAATGAAATGGGTCGAAAAGGGCACTAGTAGCCCAAGGTGTAAACCTCTAAATTTGTTTTATTTTCTCTATCTGAAAGTTATATCTTATTCAAATAATATTTGTATTTGTATTTGGCACCTAATTGTTGGGTGATAGTTTAAAAGGTTCTGCATAAAAACGTTTTGGGTCAAACACGTCATTATTATTATTTCATAAACCTATTAAATCTGTATATTCTTGTAGTTAGCATTATCCAAATAACTTATCCTCTACAACCAACCCTTACAAAAATAATGAATCTGTCTAAACACTTACCAACCAACCTGACCCACTCATCTTGTCACTTATAGTTTTGATATGGAAAGAAACTTTTGGCAGTTCAAGATTATAATCATCCTGTCATTCAACTATTATTGCAGTTTGCACCTGCTTACCATGATTATGTACTCTACAATCATAGTAGTGACACTGGTGATGAAGGTGCAACAAAATACAGGACAAAAACCTTTGTCCCAAAAGGGTCCGAAATGGAAAACGTTAGGAAAAACAAACAATCTTTTGCATCAAACAAGACAGATGGCACACAATCATCCACACAAAGCCCTAGCTCTGTACAAGGAACACCAAAAGCGGAGGCAATGAATTCATCTTTAATGGCCGATGCTGCAAATTCAGCTTCTGAACCTTATGACTTTACACTCATTGACATGGACTTACAAGTTCCTGCTGCTAAAGATAGCCCGAAAAAATGATCAAAAATATGCATTTCACACTGCCACGTCATCATGGTCATGTCCATTTATTCGGCTACTATTGGGTTATATTTCTTTTTCTCGAATGTAGTCTTTTAGATCGCGGCATTAGGATTTGTACATGTAGTCAACCATGTTGTGTTGATTTGTATGTGTGCATCCGAGGGGTTCTTATTGATGTTGTACATGCGGTGACTGGGCTTGACAGTGCTCGTCTTGACTTGTTCTTGATCTAACGCGTTATGATTCTAGAGTTCATAATACATGATATAGTTGACTATTTGACTCTCTAATCTTCTCTAACGTGTTAAACTATTATATCCCGTGAAAAGATAAGATAAATGAATCGGATGCTGATCAAAACGTACTCAAATCGAGACTTCGTGCGTAATAATATTACTTTGATCACCATATATGACTGAAAATGGTACTCTAAATACACAACAAATGTGTTTGGTGCACGAATAATTGTATGAGCAGAGATAATATGATACTTTTTTTTCCGTGCTAAAATAAGGAATAGTATTAAAATTATGAAACCTTCATGAATAATAAGGAAACCTATAAAACGATACATTAATCCTAAACAAACAAAAAAACGGCTAGCAAAAAGTAAACTTGCTTGGGGCGCAAACAAAATCTAAGCCTAGCTAACTCTAACCGAGTCATACGGACAAAAACGAGTGACTAAGCCACACCAAACTAAACAAAACGGTCTAAGAAAGATACAAATTAAAAGCGCATCATACAACAAACTAAACAACTATAAAAACCAACAAAAGACCCAAGAATCCAAAAACGTGTCCAGGAACGTCTCTTCCGATTTCTTTTGTCCGGACGTGATGCGAACCCCCTTGCCGTTCCGATTCGGAAACGCATAAGTCAAACACTTTGGAGGATTTATATCACCTTTGAAGTAAAAATGTGATAATTCAATGCTCATAAACTCAGAGAAAAGTTAAGTAAAAAATGTGTCGATGAAAGTGGCAAGAAATTAATGCAGAAATAAAGTAGTTGCGTATTATTTCCTTAAGAAGCAATGAAATGTGTTGTGTGATTCACCAAGTCCATGTGATGTACTGTAGTTGTTAGTTGTTAATGAAGACAAGAAAGAGAAGCATATTTGCACCAACTCAATCACTCCAATTTTGTGATGCCATTTTATCTTCAAATCCTTATCAAGTGTACCATCACATTATTTTTTAAAACATAATAATTAAACGCTATAAATGTTCATGTATTGTTTTGGTCTTCATTTTAATGGATGACATATATATTAAGACATATTTTATTGATATTCATTTATCTTTCTCGGTCAAATGTATATGTCCAGTCTCTCCTCATAGCGTACCGATACTTAAGTGCAGTAAACATAAACAGTAATTTTCATGTGATTTCATATTTTTGTTAATATAAAAGTAATTATCAAGTATTGTTAAGTAAGTTTAACAATTTGGTGTCAATTGTCAAATAGAAGACGATGACTACGTTAATACAAGTGTGAGGCAAACTTTAAAGAATACAAGTAGGTGGTAACCACCGAGTGACTAATATTTAATCAAGTTGTTACGACTTATGAGCTTAAGTTCTAACTTATTAACATCATATACATATTGACAAAATCCGAAAAATATGCCATCCCTTATGTGATTCTTTCTTTTAAGGGAGTTGATATTTCCAAACATGTTTTTGATAAATCCACACAGATTTACTAAACTGCCCTTAATGAGATGTTCACAAGTTTTTTTGTTATAATTTATTGAAGGGGCATTATTGGAAAGTATCACCAAACTTGTGTGAATCTATCAAAAGATTGTTTGGAAATATCACTACCCTTCTTTTAAACGTAGTGACACGTTTGTACTCCGTCTTAAAATAACTGTTTACTTTACCTTTTTTATTTGTTTCTAAAGTATTTTTATTTATTCCTAAAGTATTGTTTATAACTTTAAATAACCATAAAAAATCACATAAATTCCAACTAAACCCTTTTATAAATGGAAATTTAACATATAATATAGAAACAAAATTTCAAATTACTCTTTATAATAAATTCGTTTACTTCAAATAACTTATTCAACTAAAAACATACTCACTCCGTCCCATATTAATAGTCTCAGACAAAAAACATAATTTAAGAAAATGTCATAAAAGCACTGTACTTTCTGTTTACTTTCCAGTTTTACTGTTACCTTTTCTTCCTCCTTTAATCTTATCCACATACATTAGGGGCATAATAGAACTTAAATTTCTTATTATTTTCTATTTATAAAAGTGGACAATTAACTTAGGACATCCCAAAATAGAATACAGAACTATAAATATGGGACGAGGGGAGTAATATATAACTCACATAAATATCTTAAATTCAACAAATAGTCAACCCGGACAATAATTATGGGACGGAGCGAGTATTATTTTGTAGGTTTTAGTCACAACACTTTGGTTTTCGGTTTTTCAGTTTATTCGCTTCGGTTTTCTCTGTTTTGAAACTTTAAAAAACTAAAGTGAAGAACAAACTGAATCCAAATTCAAAAATTAAAACTGAAACCACAACCGAACCGAAAAACGAATATGAATTCGGTTTGGTTTCGGTTTAAATCAAATTCGACTTCCAAATCGATTTTTGCACTTTTTCCCCATGATATGAACAAACATTATATTATTAACTTGGTAATCATACCAAACTAATATACATAATATACATAATCGAATGTATATATATCTCTACAAAATATAATAAGCTTATAAAATATAAAATATTATAATACAATACGTATTATATCATGAAATTGAATTTCAACCTATAGAAATACTAAAACCACTCATATTTTAATCATAGTGTATACTTTTTTCAATAATAAAATGGTATAAATGAAGTTGTACATAAATTTATTGATTCAACATATATATGCACATAATTTGACTTGAACAGGAAAGTCAACTTGAATGGTTACGGTTTCAAAAATGTGAAATGATAGACATTAAAGAAACATGAAATTAAATATTTTAATAAAATTTTAAATCCGAGTAAACATAATTTGATTTGAAAAGTTAAGATATATACTAATATTTGTACAAATTGAATTCGGTTATATTCGGTTTTTGATCAACCAAATTCAGAATTTTCAAAATTAAAAACCGAACCGAAAACAAAATTCACATTCGATTTCGGTTTTACTCTATCCGAAAACCATTTTTTAAATTCGGTTAGGTTTTGTCGATTTGATTTTCAATTCGATTCGATTTAAATGGTTTCAAATCAAATATTGAACATCCTTAATTAACACATTTCCCTTTCAGAATTGTGTCATATCAGAAACACTTAACTACTTCTTTAGAAATTGAATGAGAACTGAATCGTAACATCTATTGTATAACACTTTCGTTAAAAAAGAGACCCATTGATTATTTAATTAAGTCAAAGTACAAATATTAATACAGAATATACAATTATTTTATTGCACAACTTGATAACTCATGTCCACACCAATTTTCTCACCAAGGCGAATGTGAGGGTCGTGGCCGAGAGCATGTGGAGAACTTGCACGCTAACGTAGGTGTTCTAAAAAGGAAGTTTGAAAAAGTATTGAGGGTATCTTTCTCTCGTTATTTTACCGTTGGCAGTGGTATTACGAGTATCTCTAAAATATTTTAATGAATACATATAGAATATTAAGTATTATGTACAATACTTTTATGCATATTAATGATAGTATTAAATTTATTGTTAGAAAAATACTTATATAAATTATTAAAGAAAAAAAGAATGTTTTTGAATTTATTTTATTTTTGTCATGACTACTCTTGAAATGAACTTTTAAAAGCAATGAGACAATATTATTAGAGAGGTCTCAATGGTTGTGTCTTAGTCCTTCAGGACTAGACGTCATTTCAGCGCCACATCAGCACTTCCTTCTCAGGACTAAATACTTTCAACAGTTACACTTTTCTTCCATATTTTTTTTTATTTTTTTCTAAACAATATTTATTTAAATAAAGCTAAACTTTTATTAAAAATTAAAAATATTAAAATAATTAAAATTAAAAATTACACTAAAATTTGAAAAATAAAATTACATTAAAATTAGAAAAACTACTCTTCGCCTTCTTCTTGAACTTGGACTTCTTCTTCGTCATCGGAAATGTGTGAAGGTCCTGCCTCGGCTTGATTGTTTAGATTAATTGTCGGATCATGTCGAATTCGATAATTAGGTGGAAGATTAATCAGAGCGCGACAATCACATGTGATTGATTTTTTTTTTTCAAATATATATATATATATATATATATATATATATATATATATATATATATATATATATATGAAAAATTAGCTCAAATACATTTTTTCAATTCTTTTTATTACATTTTACACATTTTTTTTTAATTTTTGCGTATACACACTGCCACTTCGCACGCCAAATTGTTCGAAAACCCAAATTGATGACGTGTCCCAAAAAAATGCATTGTCTTCGAACCTCATACATTGCATTCGAACAATTTAGTTTGGCGTTCGAATACTGTCTACTGAATTAGAACAAGATCATGTTCGAACATAGTAAATTTTCAAATTAATGAAGCTGAAATAAGAATTTTTACACACAGATTTATTTTAACACGTAACAATAGAAACAAATGTAGAGTCTTAAAGCATAACATTATTACACAACAAACACACAACGAAGTAACTCATACCGTGTTACCTTTAATCATCACTTAAATTGTGAGTGTCGTAATATTGGATTGAGGTTGAAGTTGACGCTTTTTCTTTACTCTTCTTGCTTGATTCCTGGGATTTTTTTCCTTGGCTTCCTTGTTGTAATTGGTTGAAATCGGTTACAGCTAGCCGGTCCACTATAGTCAGGTTCCAAGCAACGAACGCAATGTCTTTGAGTTGTTTTTTTCTCTTCTCTTTTCGAGGGAATACATTGTGTCCCTTTTGGTGAAACGCCCCGTCCTAATCCATCCGGACGAAGTCCATATCGATTATAAACGATTCATAATAGTTGATTTCATCGCGAGGTATTTGACCTCTATATGATACATTTTACGAACATTGCATTCGTTTTTAAAAGACAAACTTTCATTTCATCGAAAGTTGACAGGTATGCATACCAATTCATAATATCCAAACTATAAATGACCTAATCCGTCATTTACTTAATAATAATCTCTAATGAACTTCAACGACTCGAATGCAACGTCTTTTGAAATATGTCATGAATGACTCCAAGTAATATCCTTAAAATGAGCTAATGCACAGCGGAAGATTTCTTTCAAACCTGAGAATAAACATGCTTTCAAGTGTCAACCAAAAGGTTGGTGAGTTCATTAATTTATAGTAATCATTTCATTTTCTTCATTTTAATAGACCACAAGATTTTAAGTATTATAATAAACGTGCAGAAGTCCCATTCCAACTGCACAAACAAAATATCATTCATATGAAGAACACCTGGTGAGGATTTAAAATATAATAGTAACCATCTGTGCCGGTCTTTCACCCCACGGCTGAATACATGTGCCTTCAAAATATAGAACCTCTGTGCCGGTCTTTACACCCACGGCTGAACACATGTTTATAAAATATAGGACAACCGGTGCCAAAATGTCATAAATAATAAACCATCCACATCAACCAACCATCTCATAGCAGGCATTTCGTATCGTACTAGAGATAAAAATCATTCATATCAACCCCAATCCCAGATAATTCTATCATAGAATGCAGTTAAGATACTTGTGTCTATTTCGTAAAACAGTTAATAAAACATTTGCATGTATTCTCAGCCCCAAAAATGTAAAGAGTAAAAGGGAAGCAAAATGAAACTCACCATACTGTATTTTGTAGTAAAAATACATATAACGACATTGAACAATTTCAGGGTTGGCCTCGGATTCACGAACCTAAATCATTTGTATAATCATTAATACATATAATCGTATTCGAATGAATATATATATATATATATATATATATATATAAGTTTATTAATTACATTATTTTTATACTAATATTATATATTTTTAATTTGTATGTTTATTCAAATGGTTAATATTTTTATAGTTAATTTTAGTAGGTTATATATATATATATATATATATATATATATATATATATATATATATATATATATATATATATATAGTTATGTGGAGTTTTAATATAAGTGTAGTATATATAATTAATATATTTTATGTACAAAATATTTATTTGGTTAAAAATGATAGTATTTGAGATTAACAAAGATAATATTAATGATAATACTTATAACAATATTAGGGATGAATACGATATTAATAATTATAAATATACTGATAGTACTAATAATTACATAAATGATACTAATACTAATATTAATAATAGTTCGTAATATTTTCATAATAACATTTATAATAATGACCTTAATTTTAATAGTACTTCTATTGTTATTAATGATATTAATATAACATTAATAATGATGTTACATAATAGTAAAGTGATAGTAATATTAATCATAATCTTACTAATACCTAATAATAATAATAATATTTGTTACATACTACATATATTAGTAATATTAATAACAATAATAACTATAATACTAATATTAATATCAATAATAATCATAACAATAATAATAATGATAATAAAAATGAAATATAAAAGTGTATACCCTTTTTCTAAAGCTTTTCCAAAAAGATCGCCCACTACGAGGCTCGAACCCGAGACCTCTCGCTAACACACAACACTCCTTAACCATGGCTCCATTTCTGCTTTTCTGATTTATTTTCAGACCCGTTAATACTTAACTCGTACAACAAATGATTATAGCGGCCCAACAGCATTTTCAGAACTCGGCCCAATTACTAGATCCCGGCCCAACTATATCTAGCCTAAACTAACAGTCCATTAAGTCAAATGGCTGCTTCAATGACTTTAACGACATAAAAAAAAAAATTTGTAGTTGCCAGGTATCGAACCCTGGACCTCTTGTTCAACACCCACACCCTTAAACCAATCGTCCATCCCATATTATCTGGTAAATCCTCAGACTTAATTCATTTAAACCGAGAATTCGAATTCTATGTCTATTAAACCATCGGCCCAACAACATAACACAAGCCCAATCTTAAAGTCTTTGGATTCTATAACCCGTAATCAGTGGAAGGAAAATAGCAACTTGCACTTTATTGATTAAGGAATAAATTTGTTATTTGTGCTGTGTGAACAAAATAAAAAAACTATCACCCACTGAACCAATTTCTTGGCATTCTTCAAACGATTGTAACAGAAAAAAAAATATATATGTATATGCCGGCCGTAAATAGGGTTAAATCAGTTAAATCATCTTCTTCTTTATTTTATTATTACTGTTACGGCATCTGTGGTTGCAGGTTGATCATAGGGTTTTCGATTTTGTAATAACACGATGGGATTTGGGATTGTTAAACAGTGAATACAGAAAAGAGTAGTAATATAAGTAACGGAGATGGTGAGGAGGATGATAGCAGCAGCAGCGAAACAATAACATTCTAATCATATTTCGCGTACGTGTAAAGATCCTTGCGAACGCGAATTGTGGAGACCATTATTACTGTATACGATGAAAATAGAAAAGTATAAAGATTTGCAGGTTTGAGTGGATTTGTGGTGATTAATGGTGGTTTGGTTCATCGACTACAGTAACATTAAAAATGGTTCGATTGGGTCTCGTTTGTTAATAACAGCGGCCATGGTAACCAAATAACACAACATTAAAGATGGTGTTGGTTTCTAAAGGTGCTGAGAGTGATGTGCGATCATGGTGGTGATTCACGGTTCAAAGATTTTTAGAGAGAGAAGGAAGGTTACGGTTGTGAGGTGGAAGTGGTGGTTGTCGAGAACAGAAGGAAACAGAGAGAAAAGAGATGATAGTGATGAGAGTTGGAGATGAGTTTTCTCCTATGAATGTTTACATTCATAGTATAGCATAAGAGATAGGGAGGTAGAATAGATGGGATAGATTGATTAGATGGCTAACAGAAAGCAAAACACGTACAATAATTTGCAGACAAAAAACAAAATTTATAAAAGTCAGAGAGTGAAAGGTAACGGATCCATATGTCTTCATGTATGGATTCTTTACTAATATTAATATTTACTAATTATAATTATAATCATAATCATAACAATATGATAAATGATAATAATAATCTTATTAATGATATTAAAATAATAATAATAATAATAATAACATAATAACTTATACTTTTCTATAATAACAATATTAATAATACAATCATTAATATTAACATTTATAATGAAAATAAGGTTATTAGTATAACTTTTATATTTTAACTTGTAATTAAATTTAATATGTAGAATTTATATTTTATTAACTATCTAATAATTAATAAGTATATTATATATCCTATGACAACATTTATTAGATATTGAATATTTATATAATTTATACAATATAATACCAATTATTAATAGGAATCATATACATATACATATAGTTTCATAATAGTAGTATCATATGCATGTTTATATATATTCACTTTAATTGTACTTAGTTATTCTGTTTATAATTTTTACATTTTAAATTACAACTTATTTATTCTATATATTATTTTTACATATTTAATTCTAATGATTAAATTGTATTTTATTATTTCATAATATGATTTATACACATATATTTATATTTTTATATATACATATACATATATACATATCTTTTAACAACAATTGTTCGTGAATCGTCGGGATTAGTCAAAGGTCAAATGATTACATGAACACAGTTCAAAGTTTTCGAGACTCGACATTACAGACTTTGCTCATCGTATCGAAATCATATAAAGATTAGGTTTAAATTTAGTCAGAAATTCCCGGGTCATCACATTTGGCCTACTAACTTGTCTTTCTGTAAGTATTGGTGTCCATGGAACTAGTCATTCAGAACCATATTTGTAGTACACCTTTACCAAGTTCTTCTTAACAATGTTAAGGAAACGATATGATGTTCGTCTAGGCTAAAATACAAAACTATTTTGAAGTACTAGAACACATCCAACACATATATCCTTAACCTCTTCAAGAATTTTGTAATGTTTAGCACCGAGAATAGAACATGTAGTATCTTAAATATTTAACAAATTATAAATAACACATAATTAATATGTAAATCATATCATATTGAAGATCTTACTTTAATCACTACTTGTAGATCACCAACAACATTTGCAACACAAATCTTGAGAAAACCAATAACCTTGTCGATCTTGTCTTTTTCAGACAAGCAAGTATTCCTCCTAAATTCGAATCCCCTTTCATTCAAAAACATAAACAAATTGTGATAAGTGTGTGTGTGTGTGTATATATATATATACATACATATATATATATATACATATATATATATATACATATATATAAAATTTATCTTTAATGTACAGTTGAAAAACATATGATTGATTACTATCACCATCAGGATACGCCAACTGTGAAGCCAAAAGTCACGGAAGTTATTGAAAGAGATCATCATATTTTGCCTCTCGATCACTTTCCTTATAAATTTCTGGGTAGACCTCGGATGCTTAACCTAGTTAACTTCATCATGGCTTCTATGACGAAAAGCAGACATGAGAATATCCGCCAAACCTGGAAAATTGTATGTAATTTCAACATATTCATGAAGACAGTCTGGAACTGGAAGAGGTAGTGGAGGGGGTTGTGGTATGATTTGAGTTTGCGATTAACCGGGTGGTGGTATGATTTGAGGTTGCGATTGAGATGAATTGATAAGGTACCAAATAGTTTGGCATCTGAAATCTCAGAAAGAAATGACCAATCTTTACACACCATATTTATTTCTAACTCTCAGATTTTTAAATCCAGTTACTATATAATATGTCATTTTTTCATGGCTTTGTTCATCGATTAAATTGACGTGTTTTACGGTGGCTATGTTATTGATAACTGGAAGTCATACGTTGGCGGGTCGAAAGAATCGTTTGAAGATATTGATGTTGGTGAGTTTAATTTAAGGCAATTGAACATGTTTATAAAAGATAAATTTGATTTGGAACACAAAGACCGTTGTTATTTGAAAAACACATTGTTGTAGACAAAAAAGCAAGATTTCATATGTACGTTAAAGATTGAGATAATATAAAATAAATCTATAAGATAACGGGTCAAAGAATTGTCCAGCGTCTTCTGTATATAAATGAAGATATTATTTGCATGATGAGAATTTATCGTGTAACAGATTATGATGATTATTCATTAGTGTTTGTTAATTACTAAGTATGAACTGTACAATATATAAGTTTTGTTGCTATGCTCGGACAGGATCTTGTACTAGTTCTGTATACAGTATTCGAACTTGAGTTAGAATGCCAAATGTTCAAATGTAGTGTACGAGGTTCGAACACAATGCATTTTACGGGACACGTCATCAAATTGGGTGTTCGAACAGGGTACTCTAGCTATGTTCGAACAAGTGGGCATGCGAAGTGGCAGCGTATATGCACAAAAATAGAAAAAAAAGTGTCAAATGTAATAAAAATTTTAAAAAAGTATATTTGAGCTAATTTCTCTATGTATAGGTAAAAAAAAATTATTTTTTTAATTTCAAACAGATAGTTTGGCTATCTTCATACGGATTGTTTGTTCTCATGAATCACCCCTCATTCGTTTCAGATCTTGGGTTTGAAGAACGCCAACGCCTGACCAACTTTTGAAGACAAACGTCTCACTACAGGTGTTTGTCTAGCCAAGTCACGGTGGTTTGGGGTTCAAATATCGTGTTATCTCCAATCTAAGGATGGAAATAGTTAAATGCGTGAGAATTTTTTTACAGTTATTTGAAGAGAATGCATTAGATGTAGTTACTATTTCATATCTTTTCTCCAATCATTTTGAATTTGCGACTAGTGAAGTTTGAATTCGAAATATTTTTGTGAGAATATCAGGACATAACTAAATCATAGAACGTAATTAAGATATCTTATCGATAATCATATTATAAAATACGGAGTATGTAACTAAATATAAATGTATTAGGTTTCACATGATGAAATTTATGACTTATTTTACAGACGATAAGTGGACAATAATACTACAGTAGTAGTAAATAAAAAGCACGTAGAATGGTAGGTTAGTTTATTCACCTTACATTAATGATATAGATTCTTCATTTATTGCCAAATGAAATAACCAACGGTCACTAAAAGACGCATATCATCTCATGTTATTTACTTATTTTGTTAATATTTTTCCCCTCATAATACGGTGTCTAACTAATTTATTTTATTTATATTTATTATTGGTTTAAGAGAAACAAATTCGGAATACTAGTAATATCTATTTTTCTCTTACAACCAAATTATACTTTTGACAACATAATTGAGACTTTTGAAATTTCAAGGGGAAGTTATGTGAAAAGTGAAAGATGAAGGGGGTGGTTTGAACATCATATGTATTTAACTCGAGATTCAATTATTCAAGGAACATGTGATTACACCAAAGAAGAAAATAAGAAAGGCAAAGCTGGTACACGTGTCTAGGTAATCAAAAGTCAAAATGGATTAGATTAACTCTTACACGTCACGTAACCTCTTAATTTCATAAAACTTGAACCTTACACTACCAATAGTTGGCAACTTTGCCCCCTGTACATCAGTAACATGCCACAAGTGAAACAAAGACGGCGGAATAGCAGTGCATGCTATAATCAAAATAGTTTATAGTTTATATACATCACACAAAATAGTTTATAGTTTATATACATCGGTCCCGCGACCTAGTGGGCAATTTGGATCGCCCGTAACGACTATATTTTTAATGGTAAATTCACGTGTCGTTCAATCATGGTTCGCAATATCAAGTTCAAGGTCTTCCTATGGGCAACGAATCTCAACTTATGCAACGGCTTTCAATCTTACATTTGGGATCAAAATCCCTTTTTGTTATGTATGTAACTCGTGTTAACTTTTTTTTATTATGTATTTCTTTCAACTCATGATCGAGCAAGTCTCCATCATTGTATTTTGATGAGAGTCTTCATTGATTTAATGAAGATCTCTACTACTTCAATGATATATAAAAAAATTTCACAATTAAAAAAAAAAAATTCACACAAAAAGAGAATTGTTTTAGCCACTAGATTTTTACAAAAAGGCATCTATAAAATGATATGGATCAATACTATAAGAAGAGAGATAGCATGAGAGAATAACAAACTTAAATTCCAATAGATCAATTTTAGTAACTAATGATACCGCAGCCCGCATGCGCATGTAACATACACACGGGCATGCGCTATGGTGCGCATGCGGGGTGCTCTCATGCGTCATGCGGCAATGCGGATCCGTATCTGGTCCTTTACGGCGCTTGCTTAGCTAACAAGCAAATATCTTTTCCATAATTATATCCGTGATTCGGGGGAGACGGTTATGGAAACGATTATCACTATCCTATGACGGTTCTAGAATTAGGGTTCGCCTATAAATACAAACCCTAATCGTAGTTAGCAACATACCACGTTACGTAGCCATCTTCTACCACACATCATACGTAACTTACATCTTCTATCATCTTCTAAAGGTTAACAGGTGAGTTCTTTATTAGCTGGTACCTACAACCTTGCTTGGGGCCTTCTGATCGACGGACGTCATCGAAGGTGGACTTAATCACTTGGCCACCCCGCCGACATCATCATGTCGGCCAGGGTTATTCACGGTAGCCGGACCGGAGAGCCACGTTCTAAGATCCTTAAACCCCTCCTTTACGTTGAGCAAGCATGTTAAGACCCCTCGGTTAAAATATGCATGATCAAGTGGTGCTTTCATTGAGAGTCGAATTAATTCAAGACTGTTTAATTGCTTTTTCTTTTAAGGTTTTGAATGGTATGACTCGTTATTTACAAAATTTTTGAATTTTTTCTTTAACAGTATCATGACTTCCGAGGAATCATCGGAGCATACTCAAACAGCAATTCAACACGCGCCGTCTGGTAGTCAGCAAACGCCAGTTTTGACTACGGAGGCGGCTGCTCAAGCAGGGTACACAATGTACCCCCCACCTGTATCCGGCGAACCCTTTCAGCGGTTTAAGCCGACATATCCGGATGGGGTTACACCGCCAAGAGCAAACTCACCAGTCACAACCACGCGGTTGGATTTTTCATCGGTGGATGCAAGGGTTATCCCGATAAACGCTGGTGGCGAAACCATGGGACCACATGTAGTTTGCTGCGGCCAGGTACCTATTTACAGTACCACTGTTTCGATACCTCTGCAGACGCAGACTATTCAGCAAAACTCGTCGTTTACACCCCTGCAACCTTGGCAACCACCGCGCCCAGTTTCTCAATTCTTAACCCCTGCGGATGCGCAGGCGTTACTTAACAGCTGGGGATTTGGTGTCATTCCAGACGCAAACTCTCATTGGGCGCCAATAATAGCGCAACAACAAAGCACAGCGCATACAGTTGGGCTTTTAAGTGTGTATCCTCAAGTTTCGCAGATATCTGCGCCACAGGTTTCGCTTCCTTTACAGCCACCTGTGTACTCCGCGTCTTCAAGTTATCCCTCTTTTCCAACAAAGCAGCCTTGGTCATATCCGCAGACGCAGGGTCAACCTTGGCAAAATGTTCAAGGGCAGGCAAATCTTGCAAGTCAATTCATGCAGGCCGCACCTCCCGATATGGTTCACTTATTTTCACAACCTGACTTTGTTCAGGACATGATGAAGCGTTTCTTTGCAAATTTGAAAGGGGATCCTGTTAAACCACCCTTCGAGCTACCGACTACCTTTGACAAGTTTCCTCCGCATATATCCGCCTACCCGTTTCCATCAGCACCAAAGATACCTAGCACGTTGGGTACTTACAATGGCCTGACCGATCCAGATGATTTTTTACAGCGCTTCGAAGGCGCAATGCGCACTCAAGGCTGGGTGGATCCGGTTGCGTGTCAGATATTTCCTATGACACTACAGGGTATTGCTCGTGAGTGGTTTAATAAGTTGCCGGCGGGTAGTATTGCCGGGTTTATGGATCTGCGGACAAAGTTTTTACTGCAATATCAGAATCAGAGACCACGCAAGCGCACTCACATTGAATGCCATGACATCGTGCAGAAGTCCAAGGAATCTTTGGGCGAATTTCTCACAAGGTATACTAATGAGTGCCTGCGTATACCAGATCTCAAACCAGAGCAACAGATTTCCGGACTCATACATGGTATAAACTCAGAACGTCATCCAACACTGGTAAGGCGTCTGCGCCATACAGTCCCAACAACTTATGCTGAGGCGCTTAATGAATGCCACGACTATATGCGGAGTGGCGAAGATAATGACATTCCAACAGCTAGCACACGCAACGAGAGGAAGGACGATGATGATCGTTCGCGCGATCAAAATCGTGGTAACAACTCTCGCGGAAGGTATCCTAGCGGTGGTCCTATCAGGAATGATAAAGGGAAATCAAGTGGCAATTATTGAAACAATAATCAGCGCGGCATCAACAATCAGAACTATGCGCTTCTTAAAAGCTTATCCAAAACGCCCAAAGAAATTTTGGCGACGGAGCCAGTATGCGCGACCTTCGCGGTTCCAACTCCGCTTACAGAATTTGGTAAGCGGGATAAGACAAAGTATTGTGAATTTCACGATGATTACGGGCACGATACGAATAGGTGTAAAAACTTGATGGAACGGGTACTGGAGGCGCTCCGTGCGGGTAAGTTGGATCACCTCAAACCGCCAAAGAAAGATAAAGGGAAAGCCGCAGAAGAAGGGTCAAAAACTAAAACCTTCGCGTGGCAGAAAGTGGATAAGACCAAAAATGCTGATTTAACCATTAACGTGGTTGACGCAGAGAAATTAGGTCAGCGAAGAAAGTATAACGATCATCAGGATTGGGAACTTCTTCCAATCACTTTCCCTCCTGTGATGTCAATTGACAGGGTGAATGAACCTATCATTATCAAGTGCCGCATTCCTTCTTGCGGGTTGCAGGTCAAGCGCATGCATGTCGACACTGGGAGCGGCGTTGACATTATGTACGAGCATTGCTATCAATTTCTTCCCGAACACATGAAGGCGCAGCTACGTCCGTCTGATATCACGCTGTCTGGTTTTTCCGGAGAAAGCTCATGGACCGTGGGACGGATAGAGTTAGTAATAGAGCTCGAAGATGACAAGAATCCGCAGTTAATAAGGAACGAATTAGTTGACTTTTATGTGGTTCGTTCGACTTCGCGATATAATGCGCTACTGGGAAGAAATTTCATACGGCGTTTTAACATCATACCTTCGGTAGTGCACGGTTTGATTAAGTTTCCTACTAAGGGAGGAGTTGCCACAATGGCGTCACATCAAACGATTGAGATATGTGCGTCAGTTGTGCAAATTAACATCCCTAGCGTCAGGGAGCAGATTGCAAGCAGTGCGGTCATTGCTAATCGCTTGCATCCAGATAAGCGTATAAAAATCGGCGCAGGTTTATCAGCTGAAACCAAGGCTAAGTTACATGGTATATTGTCCGCAAACGCAGATGTTTTCGCATGGAGCGAATCAGATATGACAGGTGTCCCGCGGGACATTGCGGAACATAAATTGCATGTTAATCCATCGCTCACACCTGTTAGGCAAAAGAAGCGGCATATGGCTTTAGACCGCAGTGATTGGCTATGCGCAGAAGTAGACAACCTTGTGAAAGCAAACATTCTACGCGAAGTGCGTTATCAAACATGGGTTGCCAATCCGGTGTTGGTGAAAAAGGCTGATGGTAACTGGCGAATGTGCGTTGATTTTAAAGACATTAACAAAGCATGTCCTAAAGACAATTACCCTCTCCCGGAGATAGACTGGAAGGTTGAATCTTTGTCTGGATTCAGATATAAGTGCTTTCTGGACGCATACAAAGGTTATCACCAAATTCTAATGGCTACGGAAGACGAAGACAAGACTGCTTTTCATACGCCGCAGGGTATTTATTGTTACACAAAGATGCCTTTCGGCTTGAAGAACGCGGGCGCAACCTATCAGCGTGTAATTGACGCAGCATTCAAGCCTCAAATTGGCAGAAATCTTGAAGCGTATGTCGATGACTTGGTAATCAAAAGCAACACCGAAGAAGACATGCTCGCAGACATCCTAGAAACGTTTGCGTCTCTGCGAAGGATCAACATGAAGCTTAATCCGCTTAAATGTAGCTTTGGAGAGGAGGAAGGCAAGTTTCTAGGTCATGTGGTGACAGCGCGGGGCATCAAGGCTAATCCCAAAAAGATTGAAGCTATTGATAATTTACCATCTCCGAAAACAAAGAAAGATGTGCAGAGTCTCACTGGGAAGCTCGCAGCAATCACGCGGTTTTTGTCAAAAGCCGCAGAGCGTCAGCTACCATTCTTTAACACTTTGAAAAACTGTTTGAAGAAAAAGGATTTTGTCTGGACTCAGGAAGCAGAATCAGCCTTTCAGGAGATGAAAAAGGTGCTTGCAGAGTTACCAACACTTACTGCGCCAGTCCCTGGGGAGACGTTAACGCTGTACCTTGCGGCATCAAAGGAAGCAATCAGTTCAGTTCTCATCGCAGACCGCGAAAAGGTAACATCAATTTACTTGCATTATTTATTTCGCAGAACTTTAACGCTGAGGTTTTCTCAGACACAAATGCCGGTCTACTTCGTAAGCAACACGCTGACATCAAGCGAAGTAAACTACTCGCCAATAGAGAAGTTAGTATATGCGCTTGTCCATACAGCGCGGCGTTTGCGCCGATACTTTCAAGCACATCCGATTGTGGTTCTAACTGATCAGCCAATCAAACAGGTTGGTACATGATTACTTTGCGGCAATGACCGGGGTTACCGCATTGACTAACGCAATTATTTTATTTCATTCAGGTACTGTACAAGCCCGAGATTTCTGGCCGAATGGCCAAGTGGGCAGTCGAATTGGGAGAACATGAAATAAACTTTTCTTCTCGCAGTGCGGTTAAGGGTCAAATACTTGCTGACTACCTAGCAGAAATACCTGCGGATGTCGAAGCGTCAGCAGAACATCAAGATCCGCCCGCACCTGTTCTATCACCATGGGAATTATACACCGATGGTGCGTGTAGCACATCTGGCGCAGGCGCAGGTATAATTTTGACAGGTCTAGGCGGTGAGGAACATACGTATGCACTGCGGTTTAATTTTGCTGTCACAAACAATGAAGCAGAGTATGAGGCTCTGCTAGCAGGTATGCGCATCGCGCATAAGCTAAATGTTAAAATCTTGCACGCTTACGTGGATTCAAAGCTAGTATGCAATCAAGTCTGCGGAGACTTCGAAGCGCACGACATTGCTATGCAGCAATATTTATCGCTTGTTCATAATCTCGCTGACCAGTTCGAGGCTTTTCAAATCTCGCACGTAATGCGGGGGCAAAATAAGAAGGCGGATGCGCTAAGCAAACTAGCTGCCTTGGCTTTCGATCATATGGGTAAGAAAATTCTAATAGAGGAACTCAACGCAAAATCTATTGTCATGATGCCTCTAGTGGCACCGGTTGAGGAATCAAGCCCAACGTGGATGACGCCCATCATCGCTTTTTTACGGGACGGCACTTCACCCGTGGACTCCTCTGATGCGAAGAAAGTCCGCACAAAGGCACCGCTTTATGCCCTTGAGGGTGACGTCTTGTATCGAAAAAACTATTTGGGACCGCATTTAAGGTGCATAGGTCCGAAAGAGGCAGAGGAAGTTATACGCGAAGTGCATGAGGGTGCATGCGCCCTTCATTCGGGACACAGGTCCATTGTGTCAAAAATCATGCGGTTAGGTTATTATTGGCCTACTTTGTACGCAGACACGGCGCGTATTGTCAAGCAATGCGAATCATGCCAAATACATGCACCTATCAGCAGGGCACCTGCGCATCCAATGATACCGGTCTCCTCACCATGGCCATTCTGCAAATGGGCGATCGACATAGTCGGACCATTCCCCAAAGGCCAAGGAAATGTCAAATTCTTAATTGTTGGAATCGATTACTTCACGAAGTGGGTCGAAGCGAAACCGCTGGCAACAATTTCAGGGAAAAGAGTGCGGAATTTTGTATGGGAAGACATTGTCTGTCGATTCGGCATACCCAATGAAATTGTTAGTGATAACGGTACACAATTTGCCGGCGATCCTTTTCGCAGTTGGTGTGCGGAGCTTAATATTAAGCAAACTTTTACTTCAGTTGCGCATCCGCAGGCGAATGGCCAGTGCGAGGTTACCAACCGAGATATAGTTGCTGGAATCAAGGCAAGGTTGGGTCATGACCGCGTTGGTTGGGTGGATGAGCTTCCAAAGGTTTTATGGGCGCATAGAACCACACCCAAAGCAAGCACTGGTGAGACTCCGTTTAGTTTGGTTTATGGGTCAGAAGCCGTTGTACCTGCAGAGATTGGGGTACCAACGTTCCGCATACAAAACTTTGATGAGCAAAATAACTCTGAAGCTCTGCGGGAAAATCTTAATCTGCTTGAAGAACGCAGACTCTCTGCGGCTGTTAACGAAGCAAATAACAAGCAGAAAATCGCAAAGTATTACAATCAGCGTGTGCGTTCACGCACTTATAAGTGCGGTGATTTGGTTTGGCGCCAGAACGATGCAAGTCATGCGGAAGATACTGGGAAACTGGGACCTCGTTGGGAGGGCCCATACAGGGTAGCAAAAGCAAGCAACACCGGGGCATACCATCTAGAGACATTAGATGGCAAACCTGTGAAACGCACTTGGCATGCGACGTTATTGAAAAAATGTTACATGTAGCTAGATGGACTTGATCACTCCAATTTGTTTAGCACATTATTTTATTTTTCATCCTTTCGGATATGTCGCAGTTGTAATCATAATTAATGCCAAATAAAAATAATTACATGCGCATACTTTCGTTGTCCATTTATATTTTTTGTATGCGATTCCTGCCTACTTAAGGGGTGTCCTCTAGCCCCCGTGCGGCAGAAGCCTGTTTGGTTACAAGGCTAGACAATAACGGCAGGCGAAGGGAATTGGTTTTCCCCTAGCCAAGCGCCATGCAGACTAGATGGCTGCAAAGTCGACTTTAAATATACAAGCATTGGTTTGCTTGTGCGTAATCGCTCTCGCATTGGTTTGCTTGAGGAACTCCTAAGCATAAAAACATTGGTTTGTTTTTAGTTGCGTTTGCTTACCATACAACTAATAGTGCACCTCTAGTACATGACAAAGCAATAGCGCAGTAGCTTTTGAGTCTAAATTATTAAAGGTAAGTTAAAATATTGGTTTATTTTACGCAGTACCATCCGCAGACGCATAAGTTGTGGTTAACTATGCGCATGCGCATGCGGTTCATAGTTTGTTTTGATTCGCGATATATAAACAAGGACATCACGCATGCATAACAGACAAACATATGTACACATCCAAATAAATTATTACATAAGTAATTGTTCCACATGCCTGCCCAACATGGGACTTAGGGCTCCAAAATGCATTTACAATTACCTGCCTAAGATTAGGGCTTACGGCACAAACTACTCTAGTAATCCTCCTTCAAAAACCGATCAAGCGGCATCGTCGGGTCAGCCGCAAACGCATTGATCAAAGGGATAGGGATGGACGTGATTGCCTCTTCCGCCTCCAGCAGCGCCGCGGCCGTTCCCTCCTTTAATTTCTTTTGGACAATGTCGGGGAACGGTGGAGTTAGGCCGCATGCCTGGATCACGTCCCGCACAGCCTTGTTCACCTCATGGTCCTTGACCGCATCGACATAGGCATTAAACCGGTCGGACACGGGCTCGGAGTCCATCACTTTCTGCGCAATTGCGGGAAGTGAAGTGCGCAGCATTGTCATATCTGCCTCGGCCAGCTCGCGGTTGGTAACCGCATCGTCCCTCTCCCTCGTGACCTTTTCCAACTCCAGCCTCACTCGCTCAGTTTCCCCCTTTGCCTGATCAACCGCACCCACAAGCTCTTGGTTCTTTTTTCTTTCTTGAATCAAGGAGGTCTTGGTTTCGGCCGCAGTCAATTCAACAGCTTTGCGGGCCTCCTCAGCAGCGTCCCTGTCCTTCTTTGCCTGATCAACACCCGCCTGCAGCAAACCCAACTCCACCTCTTTGCGCAGTGCAACATCGTATAGGCTGGAGGATCGACGGGCTTGATCCGCAAACATCCCAAAGAATACCAGCCCGTTCTGGATAAAGGCGTTGAGCGCCTGGTTAAACGGCAGCGCGGCCAGTTGCTCGCGGAACTCTGCTGGGAAGATTTTGTAGTGACCCGAACTTTTCTATGTTTATATATATTAATTGAGATTGATATTTACATGATTAAATGTTTCCAACATGTTAAGCAATCAAACTTGTTAAGACTTGATTAATTGAAATATGTTTCATATAGACAATTGACCACCCAAGTTGACCGGTGATTCACGAACGTTAAAACTTGTAAAAACTATATGATGACATATATATGGATATATATATAGTTAACATAATACTATGATAAGTAAACATATCATTAAGTATATTAACAATGAACTACATATGTAAAAACAAGACTACTAACTTAATGATTTTTAAACGAGACATATATGTAACGATTATCGTTGTAAAGACGTTTAATGTATATATATCATATTAAGAGATATTCATACATGATAATATCATGATAATATAATAATTTAAAATCTCATTTGATATTATAAACATTGGGTTAACAACATTTAACAAGATCGTTAACCTAAAGGTTTCAAAACAACACTTACATGTAACGACTAACGATGACTTAACGAATCAGTTAAAATGTATATACATGTAGTGTTTTAATATGTATTTATACACTTTTGAAAGACTTCAATACACTTATCAAAATACTTCTACTTAACAAAAATGCTTACAATTACATTCTCGTTCAGTTTCATCAACAATTCTACTCGTATGCACCCGTATTCGTACTCGTACAATACACAGCTTTTAGATGTATGTACTATTGGTATATACACTCCAATGATCAGCTCTTAGCAGCCCATGTGAGTCACCTAACACATGTGGGAACCATCATTTGACAACTAGCATGAAATATCTCATAAGATTACAAAAATATGAGTAATCATTCATGACTTATTTACATGAAAACAAAATTACATATCCTTTATATCTAATCCATACACCAACGACCAAAAACACCTACAAACACTTTCATTCTTCAATTTTCTTCATCTAATTGAACTCTCTCAAGTTCTATCTTCAAGTTCTAAGTGTTCTTCATAAATTCCAAAAGTTCTAGTTTCATAAAATCAAGAATACTTTCAAGTTTGCTAGCTCACTTCCAATCTTGTAAGGTGATCATCCAACCTCAAGAAATCTTTGTTTCTTACAGTAGGTTATCATTCTAATACAAGGTAATAATCATATTCAAACTTTGGTTCAATTTCTATAACTATAACAATCTTATTTCAAGTGATGATCTTACTTGAACTTGTTTTCGTGTCATGATTTTGCTTCAAGAACTTTGGGCCATCCAAGGATCCATTGAAGCTAGATCCATTTTTCTCTTTTCCAGTAGGTTCATCCAAGGAACTTAAGGTAGTAATGATGTTCATAACATCATTCGATTCATACATATAAAGCTATCTTATTCGAAGGTTTAAACTTGTAATCACTAGAACATAGTTTAGTTAATTCTAAACTTGTTCGCAAACAAAAGTTAATCCTTCTAACTTGACTTTTAAAATCAACTAAACACATGTTCTATATCTATATGATATGCTAACTTAATGATTTAAAACCTGGAAACACGAAAAACACCGTAAAACCGGATTTACGCCGTCGTAGTAACACCGCGGGCTGTTTTGGGTTAGTTAATTAAAAACTATGATAAACTTTGATTTAAAAGTTGTTATTCTGAGAAAATGATTTTTATTATGAACATGAAACTATATCCAAAAATTATGGTTAAACTCAAAGTGGAAGTATGTTTTCTAAAATGGTCATCTAGACGTCGTTCTTTCGACTGAAATGACTACCTTTACAAAAACGACTTGTAACTTATTTTTCCGACTAGAAACCTATACTTTTTTTGTTTAGATTCATAAAATAGAGTTCAATATGAAACCATAGCAATTTGATTCACTCAAAACGGATTTAAAATGAAGAAGTTATGGGTAAAACAAGATTGGATAATTTTTCTCATTTTAGCTACGTGCAAATTGGTAACAAATCTATTCCAACCATAACTTAATCAACTTGTATTATATATTATGTAATCTTGAGATACCATAGACACGTATACAATGTTTCGACCTATCATGTCGACACATCTATATATATTTCGGAACAACCATAGACACTCTATATGTGAATGTTGGAGTTAGCTATACAGGGTTGAGGTTGATTCCAAAATATATATAGTTTGAGTTGTGATCAATACTGAGATACGTATACACTGGGTCGTGGATTGATTCAAGATAATATTTATCGATTTATTTCTGTACATCTAACTATGGACAACTAGTTGTAGGTTACTAACGAGGACAGCTGACTTAATAAACTTAAAACATCAAAATATATTAAAAGTGTTGTAAATATATTTTGAACATACTTTGATATATATGTATATGTATATATTGTTATAGGTTCGTGAATCAACCAGTGGCCAAGTCTTACTTCCCGACGAAGTAAAAATCTGTGAAAGTGAGTTATAGTCCCACTTTTAAAATCTAATATTTTTGGGATGAGAATACATGCAGGTTTTATAAATGATTTACAAAATAGACACAAGTACGTGAAACTACATTCTATGGTTGAATTATCGAAATCGAATATGCCCCTTTTTATTAAGTCTGGTAATCTAAGAATTAGGGAACAGACACCCTAATTGACGCGAATCCTAAAGATAGATCTATTGGGCCTAACAAACCCCATCCAAAGTACCGGATGCTTTAGTACTTCGAAATTTATATCATATCCGAAGGGTGTCCCGGAATGATGGGGATATTCTTATATATGCATCTTGTTATTGTCGGTTACCAGGTGTTCACCATATGAATGATTTTTATCTCTATGTATGGGATGTATATTGAAATATGAAATCTTGTGGTCTATTATTATGATTTGATATATATAGGTTAAACCTATAACTCACCAACATTTTTGTTGACGTTTTAAGCATGTTTATTCTCAGGTGATTATTAAGAACTTCCGCTGTCGCATACTTAAATAAGAACGAGATTTGGAGTCCATGCTTGTATGATATTGTGTAAAAACTGCATTCAAGAAACTTATTTTGTTGTAACATATTTGTATTGTAAACCATTATGTAATGGTCGTGTGTAAACAGGATATTTTAGATTATCATTATTTGATAATCTACGTAAAGCTTTTTAAACCTTTATTGATGAAATAAAGGTTATGGTTTGTTTTAAAATGAATGCAGTCTTTGAAAAACGTCTCATATAGAGGTCAAAACCTCGCAACGAAATCAATTAATATGGAACGTTTTTAATCAATAAGAACGGGACATTTCAGTTGGTATCCGAGCGTTGGTCTTAGAGAACCAGAATTTTGCATTAGTGTGTCTTATCGAGTTTTTTAGGATGCATTAGTGAGTCTGGACTTCGACCGTGTTTACTTGAAAAATGATTGCTTAACAAATTTTGTTGGAAACTATATATTTTTAACATGTGAATATTATGTGATATATTAATATCTTAACGTGTTTGATATTATGTGATAGATGTCTACCTCTAGAACAAGTCCCATTGACTCACCTAATAATAATGAAGAGTCAAATGTAAATTGGAATGATTCGTGGACTGATTCACAAGTTCCCGAAGAGGAACCGGAAGAAGAGTCGGAACCGGAAGAAGAATCAGAACCGGAAGAGGAGGAACCGGATGAAGAAATAGAACCGGTGGGGGAAATAATAAAACGGTTAAGTAAAAGAAAATCCTCAACCAACCGACCAAGGTTAATTATGGTCAATGGTGTTTCCGCCAAGGAAGCAAAATATTGGGAGGATTACCAATTCTCCGATGAATCGGATTCCGACGAGAATTCCGATGATGTTATAGAAATTACCCCAACTGAATTTAAAAAGGCAAAAGAAAATAATAAGGGAAAGGGCATAAAAATAGAGAAATCTAATTCCAACCCCGATGAACTTTATATGCATCGTCAACCCCCGAAGTCCTTAAGTTGTAACAATGACCCGGGAACCTCTAAACCACCAGGTTTTTCTAAACCAATGTGGATAACAACGGCTCGTATTAGGGGAAAATCATATATCCCTAGAAACTTGGCAAAACGAACCAAAACCGAAGAAGAAGAAACAAGCGAGTCGGAATAAGATAGTTGTATTCATGTGGTGTAATATATGTAATATAGTGTGCTTATGCTTTATGATATATGTAAAAATTGCTTGTATTAATAAGTATTTTTTTTTATGAATCTAACTCTTGTCTATTTTACAGTATAAAAACGCAAAATGGATAGACAACCCAATATTTTAAGAGACCTACCCGGAGACATGATTGATGAAATCTTGTCTAGAGTCGGTCATAATTCCTCGGCACAACTATTTAAGGCGAGATCAGTTTGTAAGACATTCGAAGAACGTTCTAAGAATGTCTTGGTTTATAAGAGACTTTCGTTTGAAAGATGGGGGATATCACATTGGGAAACCCATAAGTTACGATGTGTTTACTTTGACGCATATATTGCGGGGAACCCAAATGCTATTTTACGCAACGGGTTAAGAAATTATTTTGACTCAATGTATCCGAATATAGGACTTCATGATTTAGAAAAAGCGGCTAACATGCAACATAAAGAAGCATGTTATGCTTACGGATTAGTAATGTTCGCTTCTCACCAAAGTGAGAACAAGAACATCGGGCTACAGCTATTAAACAAAACGTTTCCACAAGTGACGGAGTCGGTAATTGGGATAAGAAATGAGGTTTTTAGATTGTTACGGGACTGTTGGACATTACGTAACCCTCGTCCCTTTGACGACGTTACAACACGCTGTCTTATCAACGGCCATAACGGTTATGTTGCACAAGACCAAGGATGGGAAGTAGTCCTAGTAAAACCAGAATGCATGACTTGTTTCTGGACATATGAATTACGTGTCTTTATTGCCTTTGCTGAACGACTTGTGTACTAGCTAGAATTATCTTCACAACTATCTTGTATCAAAGTTATTGTGTGCTATATTTCATGCTTTATGTAAAATAAGCGGTATTGTAAGTTTGTAAAATATTGTATAAAAGTTTGAACGCGAAATATTATTATAATCAGTTTTTCATATAGAATTGTAGTAGTTGAATTGTATATTAGCTACTAAGTATGAACTTAACGGGTAGGTACTACCCGAATCTAAACTTATAAAACGCTAATATGAAGAAAAAGCTTTTATAAATGAGTTCATATTATGCTACGAAATACTATTAACTACTCTTAATATTCTGTATGATTAACTTGTTCCATTTGACTATTTTGAAGGAAATGGCACCGACTACTCGACACACCGTGAATATGAATGAAGAGGAATTCCGTACTTTTCTAGCTTCAAACATAGCTGCAGTACAGGCTGCGCTACATACCAACAATAACC
The DNA here is from genome assembly GCF_046630445.1 of Rutidosis leptorrhynchoides. Classification (NCBI taxonomy): domain Eukaryota; kingdom Viridiplantae; phylum Streptophyta; class Magnoliopsida; order Asterales; family Asteraceae; genus Rutidosis; species Rutidosis leptorrhynchoides. The sequence continues at coordinate 630,296,945 of NC_092333.1, forward strand.
TTGGATCTGGCAGTACAGGAAATCGTGTAGGATGCACCTACAAAGAATTCACTGCCTGCAAACCTTTGGAATTTGATGGAACCGAAGGACCGATCGGATTGAAACGGTGGACCGAGAAGGTCGAATCGGTGTTTGCCATAAGTAAGTGTACTGAAGAGGACAAAGTGAAGTACGCTACGCATACCTTCACAGGTTCTGCGTTAACATGGTGGAATACCTATCTAGAGCAAGTGGGACAAGACGATGCGTACGCACTACCGTGGTCAGCATTCAAGCACTTGATGAACGAGAAGTACCGTCCCAGAACCGAGGTCAATAAGCTCAAGACAGAACTTAGAGGGTTACGAACCCAAGGATTTGATATTACCACGTACGAAAGACGATTCACAGAATTGTGCCTATTGTGTCCGGGAGCATTCGAAGATGAGGAAGAGAAGATCGACGCGTTTGTGAAAGGATTACCGGAAAGAATCCAAGAAGATATAAGTTCACACGAGCCCGCCTCCATACAACAGGCATGTAGAATGGCTCACAAACTAGTGAACCAGATTGAAGAAAGAATTAAAGAACAGACTGCTGAAGAGGCCAATGTGAAGCAAGTCAAAAGAAAGTGGGAGGAAAACGGTGATAAGAATCACCAATACAACAACAACAGCAATTATAACAATAATCGCAACAACTATCCTAACAATCGCAACATCAATCGCAACTACAACAAACGGCCCAACAACAACAACAACAACAACAGCAACCACAACAATCATCTTAACAACAATAATAACCGCAACAACAACAACAATCAGAAGCCGCTATGCCAAAGGTGTGAAAAGTATCACTCGGGGTTCTGCACCAAATTTTGCAACAAGTGTAAAAGAAATGGTCATAGCGCGGCGAAGTGTGATGTCTACGGACCAGGGGTTAATAGAACGAAAGGAACAAATGGTGTCGGAACGAGTAATGGCGGGGCAAGTAGTGTCGGAGCAAGTTATGCCAATGTAGTTTGTTATAAATGTGGAAAACCGGGCCACATTATTAGAAATTGCCCGAACCAGGAGAACACGAATGGACAAGGCCGCGGAAGAGTTTTCAATATTAATGTGGCAGAGGCACAGGAAGACCCGGAGCTTGTTACGGGTACGTTTCTTATTGACAATAAATCTGCTTACGTTTTATTTGATTCGGGTGCGGATAGAAGCTATATGAGTAGAGATTTTTGTGCTAAATTAAGTTGTCCATTGACGCCTTTGGATAGTAAATTTTTACTCGAATTAGCAAATGGTAAATTAATTTCAGCAGATAATATATGTCGGAATCGAGAAATTAAACTGGTTAGCGAAACATTTAAGATTGATTTGATACCAGTAGAGTTAGGGAGTTTTGATGTGATAATCGGTATGGACTGGTTGAAAGAAGTGAAAGCGGAGATCGTTTGTTACAAAAATGCAATTCGCATTATACGAGAAAAAGGAAAACCCTTAATGGTGTACGGAGAAAAGGGCAACACGAAGCTACATCTTATTAGTAATTTGAAGGCACAAAAACTAATAAGAAAAGGTTGCTATGCTGTTCTAGCACACGTCGAGAAAGTACAAACTGAAGAAAAGAGCATCAATGATGTTCCCATCGCAAAAGAATTTCCCGATGTATTTCCGAAAGAATTACCAGGATTACCCCCACATCGATCCGTTGAATTTCAAATAGATCTTGTACCAGGAGCTGCACCAATAGCTCGTGCTCCTTACAGACTCGCACCCAGCGAGATGAAAGAACTGCAAAGCCAATTACAAGAACTTTTAGAGCGTGGTTTCATTCGACCAAGCACATCACCGTGGGGAGCTCCTGTTTTGTTTGTCAAGAAGAAAGATGGTACATTCAGGTTGTGTATCGACTACCGAGAGTTGAACAAACTTACCATCAAGAACCGCTACCCACTACCGAGAATCGACGACTTATTTGATCAACTACAAGGCTCGTCTGTTTATTCAAAGATTGACTTACGTTCCGGGTATCATCAAATGCGGGTGAAAGAAGATGATATTCCAAAGACTGCTTTCAGAACACGTTACGGTCATTACGAGTTTATGGTCATGCCGTTTGGTTTAACTAATGCACCAGCTGTGTTCATGGACCTTATGAACCGAGTGTGTGGACCATACCTTGACAAGTTTGTCATTGTTTTCATTGATGACATACTTATTTACTCAAAGAATGACCAAGAACACGGTGAACATTTGAGAAAGGTGTTAGAAGTATTGAGGAAGGAAGAATTGTACGCTAAGTTTTCAAAGTGTGCATTTTGGTTGGAAGAAGTTCAATTCCTCGGTCACATAGTGAACAAAGAAGGTATTAAGGTGGATCCGGCAAAGATAGAAACTGTTGAAAAGTGGGAAACCCCGAAAACTCCGAAACACATACGCCAGTTTTTAGGACTAGCTGGTTACTACAGAAGGTTCATCCAAGACTTTTCTAGAATAGCAAAACCCTTGACTGCATTAACGCATAAAGGGAAGAAATTTGAATGGAATGATGAACAAGAGAAAGCGTTTCAGTTATTGAAGAAAAAGCTAACTACGGCACCTATATTATCATTGCCTGAAGGGAATGATGATTTTGTGATTTATTGTGACGCATCAAAGCAAGGTCTCGGTTGTGTATTAATGCAATGAACGAAGGTGATTGCTTATGCGTCTAGACAATTGAAGATTCACGAACAAAATTATACGACGCATGATTTGGAATTAGGCGCGGTTGTTTTTGCATTAAAGACTTGGAGGCACTACTTATATGGGGTCAAAAGTATTATATATACCGACCACAAAAGTCTTCAACACATATTTAATCAGAAACAACTGAATATGAGGCAGCGTAGGTGGATTGAATTATTGAATGATTACGATTTTGAGATTCGTTACCACCCGGGGAAGGCAAATGTGGTAGCCGATGCCTTGAGCAGGAAGGATAGAGAACCCATTCGAGTAAAATCTATGAATATAATGATTCATAATAACATTACTACTCAAATAAAGGAGGCGCAACAAGGAGTTTTAAAAGAGGGAAATTTAAAGGATGAAATACCCAAAGGATCGGAGAAGCATCTTAATATTCGGGAAGACGGAACCCGGTATAGGGCTGAAAGGATTTGGGTACCAAAATTTGGAGATATGAGAGAAATGGTACTTAGAGAAGCTCATAAAACCAGATACTCAATACATCCTGGAACGGGGAAAATGTACAAGGATCTCAAGAAACATTTTTGGTGGCCGGGTATGAAAGTCGATGTTGCTAAATACGTAGGAGAATGTTTGACGTGTTCTAAGGTCAAAGCTGAGCATCAGAAACCATCAGGTCTACTTCAACAACCCGAAATCCCGGAATGGAAATGGGAAAACATTACCAAGGATTTCATCACTAAATTGCCAAGGACTGCAAGTGGTTTTGATACTATTTGGGTAATAGTTGATCGTCTCACCAAATCAGCACACTTCCTACCAATAAGAGAAGATGACAAGATGGAGAAGTTAGCACGACTGTATTTGAAGGAAGTCGTCTCCAGACATGGAATACCAATCTCTATTATCTCTGATAGGGATGGCAGATTTATTTCAAGATTCTGGCAGACATTACAGCAAGCATTAGGAACTCGTCTAGACATGAGTACTGCCTATCATCCACAAACTGATGGGCAGAGCGAAAGGACGATACAAACGCTTGAAGACATGCTACGAGCATGTGTTATTGATTTCGGAAACAGTTGGGATCGACATCTACCGTTAGCAGAATTTTCCTACAACAACAGCTACCATTCAAGCATTGAGATGGCGCCGTTTGAAGCACTTTATGGTAGAAAGTGCAGGTCACCGATTTGTTGGAGTGAGGTGGGGGATAGACAGATTACGGGTCCGGAGATTATACAAGAAACTACCGAGAAGATCATCCAAATTCAACAACGGTTGAAAACCGCCCAAAGTCGACAAAAGAGCTACGCTGACATTAAAAGAAAAGATATAGAATTTGAAATTGTAGAGATGGTCATGCTTAAAGTTTCACCTTGGAAAGGCGTTGTTCGATTTGGTAAACGAGGGAAATTAAATCCAAGGTATATTGGACCATTCAAGATTATTGATCGTGTCGGACCAGTAGCTTACCGACTTGAGTTACCTCAACAACTCGCGGCTGTACATAACACTTTCCACGTATCGAATTTGAAGAAATGTTTTGCTAAAGAAGATCTCACTATTCCGTTAGATGAAATCCAAATCAACGAAAAACTCCAATTCATCGAAGAACCCGTCGAAATAATGGATCGTGAGGTTAAAAGACTTAAGCAAAACAAGATACCAATTGTTAAGGTTCGATGGAATGCTCGTAGAGGACCCGAGTTCACCTGGGAGTGTGAAGATCAGATGAAGAAGAAATACCCGCATCTATTTCCAGAAGATTAGTCAACACCTTCAACAGCTTAAAATTTCGGGACGAAATTTATTTAACGGGTAGGTACTGTAGTGACCCGAACTTTTCTATGTTTATATATATTAATTGAGATTGATATTTACATGATTAAATGTTTCCAACATGTTAAGCAATCAAACTTGTTAAGACTTGATTAATTGAAATATGTTTCATATAGACAATTGACCACCCAAGTTGACCGGTGATTCACGAACGTTAAAACTTGAAAAACTATATGATGACATATATATGGATATATATATAGTTAACATAATACTATGATAAGTAAACATATCATTAAGTATATTAACAATGAACTACATATGTAAAAACAAGACTACTAACTTAATGATTTTTAAACGAGACATATATGTAACGATTATCGTTGTAAAGACGTTTAATGTATATATATCATATTAAGAGATATTCATACATGATAATATCATGATAATATAATAATTTAAAATCTCATTTGATATTATAAACATTGGGTTAACAACATTTAACAAGATCGTTAACCTAAAGGTTTCAAAACAACACTTACATGTAACGACTAACGATGACTTAACGAATCAGTTAAAATGTATATACATGTAGTGTTTTAATATGTATTTATACACTTTTGAAAGACTTCAATACACTTATCAAAATACTTCTACTTAACAAAAATGCTTACAATTACATTCTCGTTCAGTTTCATCAACAATTCTACTCGTATGCACCCGTATTCGTACTCGTACAATACACAGCTTTTAGATGTATGTACTATTGGTATATACACTCCAATGATCAGCTCTTAGCAGCCCATGTGAGTCACCTAACACATGTGGGAACCATCATTTGACAACTAGCATGAAATATCTCATAAGATTACAAAAATATGAGTAATCATTCATGACTTATTTACATGAAAACAAAATTACATATCCTTTATATCTAATCCATACACCAACGACCAAAAACACCTACAAACACTTTCATTCTTCAATTTTCTTCATCTAATTGAACTCTCTCAAGTTCTATCTTCAAGTTCTAAGTGTTCTTCATAAATTCCAAAAGTTCTAGTTTCATAAAATCAAGAATACTTTCAAGTTTGCTAGCTCACTTCCAATCTTGTAAGGTGATCATCCAACCTCAAGAAATCTTTGTTTCTTACAGTAGGTTATCATTCTAATACAAGGTAATAATCATATTCAAACTTTGGTTCAATTTCTATAACTATAACAATCTTATTTCAAGTGATGATCTTACTTGAACTTGTTTTCGTGTCATGATTTTGCTTCAAGAACTTTGAGCCATCCAAGGATCCATTGAAGCTAGATCCATTTTTCTCTTTTCCAGTAGGTTCATCCAAGGAACTTAAGGTAGTAATGATGTTCATAACATCATTCGATTCATACATATAAAGCTATCTTATTCGAAGGTTTAAACTTGTAATCACTAGAACATAGTTTAGTTAATTCTAAACTTGTTCGCAAACAAAAGTTAATCCTTCTAACTTGACTTTTAAAATCAACTAAACACATGTTCTATATCTATATGATATGCTAACTTAATGATTTAAAACCTGGAAACACGAAAAACACCGTAAAACCGGATTTACGCCGTCGTAGTAACACCGCGGGCTGTTTTGGGTTAGTTAATTAAAAACTATGATAAACTTTGATTTAAAAGTTGTTATTCTGAGAAAATGATTTTTATTATGAACATGAAACTATATCCAAAAATTATGGTTAAACTCAAAGTGGAAGTATGTTTTCTAAAATGGTCATCTAGACGTCGTTCTTTCGACTGAAATGACTACCTTTACAAAAACGACTTGTAACTTATTTTTCCGACTAGAAACCTATAATTTTTTTGTTTAGATTCATAAAATAGAGTTCAATATGAAACCATAGCAATTTGATTCACTCAAAACGGATTTAAAATGAAGAAGTTATGGGTAAAACAAGATTGGATAATTTTTCTCATTTTAGCTACGTGCAAATTGGTAACAAATCTATTCCAACCATAACTTAATCAACTTGTATTATATATTATGTAATCTTGAGATACCATAGACACGTATACAATGTTTCGACCTATCATGTCGACACATCTATATATATTTCGGAACAACCATAGACACTCTATATGTGAATGTTGGAGTTAGCTATACAGGGTTGAGGTTGATTCCAAAATATATATAGTTTGAGTTGTGATCAATACTGAGATACGTATACACTGGGTCGTGGATTGATTCAAGATAATATTTATCGATTTATTTCTGTACATCTAACTATGGACAACTAGTTGTAGGTTACTAACGAGGACAGCTGACTTAATAAACTTAAAACATCAAAATATATTAAAAGTGTTGTAAATATATTTTGAACATACTTTGATATATATGTATATGTATATATTGTTATAGGTTCGTGAATCAACCAGTGGCCAAGTCTTACTTCCCGACGAAGTAAAAATCTGTGAAAGTGAGTTATAGTCCCACTTTTAAAATCTAATATTTTTGGGATGAGAATACATGCAGGTTTTATAAATGATTTACAAAATAGACACAAGTACGTGAAACTACATTCTATGGTTGAATTATCGAAATCGAATATGCCCCTTTTTATTAAGTCTGGTAATCTAAGAATTAGGGAACAGACACCCTAATTGACGTGAATCCTAAAGATAGATCTATTGGGCCTAACAAACCCCATCCAAAGTACCGGATGCTTTAGTACTTCGAAATTTATATCATATCCGAAGGGTGTCCCGGAATGATGGGGATATTCTTATATATGCATCTTGTTATTGTCGGTTACCAGGTGTTCACCATATGAATGATTTTTATCTCTATGTATGGGATGTATATTGAAATATGAAATCTTGTGGTCTATTATTATGATTTGATATATATAGGTTAAACCTATAACTCACCAACATTTTTGTTGACGTTTTAAGCATGTTTATTCTCAGGTGATTATTAAGAACTTCCGCTGTCGCATACTTAAATAAGAACGAGATTTGGAGTCCATGCTTGTATGATATTGTGTAAAAACTGCATTCAAGAAACTTATTTTGTTGTAACATATTTGTATTGTAAACCATTATGTAATGGTCGTGTGTAAACAGGATATTTTAGATTATCATTATTTGATAATCTACGTAAAGCTTTTTAAACCTTTATTGATGAAATAAAGGTTATGGTTTGTTTTAAAATGAATGCAGTCTTTGAAAAACGTCTCATATAGAGGTCAAAACCTCGCAACGAAATCAATTAATATGGAACGTTTTTAATCAATAAGAACGGGACATTTCAGATTTGCTGCAAGAATGCAGACTGCTCCGCAGCATTTTCTGCGGAGGACTGGCAAAGTTGGCGGAGGTTGGCAACACGGAAGCTGCCTTGCGGAGGAGGTAATGTAGACTCAGACTCGACGGAGATCGCCTTGTCTTTGGATGTGGCAGTGGCCTGCAGCTCGGGGTTGACCCGCGGTGTTGTTGGCTGCGTCTCCTCCACATGCTCTGCAAAATACTCAGATTAGTACGCAGATTTTTCTACGCGGTATACATGCGAAAAAATAAACGCTCACCATTAATGGGGGGAGGTAGGTCTGCGGACCGCGGCTCGATGGCAACAAAATTGTCGTTGCGCATATCCTCCAGCTGCTTAGGAGTCTTTTTCTTCTTCTTCTGAGCCTCGGACGTCCCAGCCGCCTTGCGTTTATTGCCTGACTCCGCCGGCGATTCCTCCACATGTTCGCTAGCAGCTGCCTGCTCTAGCTGTTTGTCCACATCCTGCTTGCGGAAAGAGATCCCAGCAATCTCCTCCGCGGTAAGCACCTTCTTCATCCTCATCTCTGCAAACAATAAACGCCTGCGTTAGAAAATATACAAAAATTTATGTAAGTACGCGTTTATGCTATTCCTACCCTTTCCATCGGGGCCAACTATGGCCGGCCGCACATCCTCCCAAGGCCAATACGCGGAGATCTTCCCCAACCGTAGCATAACATTACCATACGAACGGTGCACCAGTTGTGCGTTGACGCACTGCTTCAACAACCTTTTCTCCTCGTCATCCAACGCTGGCATCTTGTTCACATCTTTTTCTACCTTCTCGCACCAAATGAGCGTCTGCGGGAAGCCAGTGCCTACTACGGTCTGGTCGACGAAGAAAAAAGTTTCTTTCCAACTTCCCGCATTCGATTTCGGGGTTTTTGTGAAATTTTGGCGTGCGAAGAAGGTGAACCAAGATTTATGGTGGTTGGCTAAGCGGAATAGGTGGCAAAAAACCTTCACCAATGGTACTGTGTCGAGTGCAACACACCACATCTCGAATAGAACGATTTTGCCTATAGCATACGGGTGCAATTGCCCTAGCCCTACTTTGAAATGATCTAGTACGCCTAAAAAGAAGTCGGTGGGTGGAACCCTAAAATTACCATGTTTAAAAGCATGTTCGTAGATCGCCACCTTATTCTCTGGTGGCTGATGGGCTCGCTGGCTAGGCAGTGGTGGTACCGGATTGTAACCCGCAAGAGGGGGGTATTGCTTAACTAAGTGGTCGATGTTTTTCTGGCCTATGTTGGACTCTACATTCTCTACGAAAGTTTCATTAGCTTTGGTCATTTTTAGATGAATGGAGAACGACTGACCTTTAAATGACGATCGGAATATGACGGAGTTGATCGGAATTGATTGGATTTGAAGGCGAGTGCGTATTTGGGAAGCTTGACACCGGAAAAGTGAAAATGTGTGTGATTTGGGGCTATTTATAGGCAAGATTGGGGGAGTGTGGGTTGGAATGGTGTTATCGTGGCCATACACGTGTAATGCAATCGACGGGTAGAATTTGCTGATCGCGCGTGGTGTCAGTTAAGAATGATTACAAACACGCGCGTGGTTCGCACGCGCCTGCGGCATTGTTACTTTATGTCTTGTCAGCCGAATGGGCTTCTGCGATTGTGACAGGCATCGAGGCGCACGCGAGGACATTAAATGCTCGTCGTCCTTTTGTTTTCTCTTTTTCGCTTAATAGTTTGATATCATATGACTTGCGTCATATAACATCAAACTGGGGGGACTTAATGATACCGCAGCCCGCATGCGCATGTAACATACACACGGACATGCGCTATGGTGCGCATGCGGGGTGCTCTCATGCGTCATGCGGCAATGCGGATCCGTATCAGGTCCTTTACGGCGCTTGCTTAGCTAACAAGCAAATATCTTTTCCATAATTATATCCGTGATTCGGGGGAGACGGTTATGGAAACGATTATCACTATCCTATGACGGTTCTAGAATTAGGGTTCGCCTATAAATACAAACCCTAATCGTCGTTAGCAACATACCACGTTACGTAGCCATCTTCTACCACACATCATACGTAACTTACATCTTCTATCATCTTCTAAAGGTTAACAGGTGAGTTCTTTATTAGCTGGTACCTACAACCTTGCTTGGGGCCTTCTGATCGACGGACGTCATCGAAGGTGGACTTAATCACTTGGCCACCCCGCCGACATCATCATGTCGGCCAGGGTTATTCACGGTAGCCGGACCGGAGAGCCACGTTCTAAGATCCTTAAACCCCTCCTTTACGTTGAGCAAGCATGTTAAGACCCCTCGGTTAAAATATGCATGATCAGTAACTAACTAATTATGCGAGCTTTGTTTTGTAAAAAGTTGGTGTCTGTAGCATTACTCAACTAAACACAACAATTAATCCGTTTTCTACAGTGTATGTATGCTGGTACCGAGACCGCGTTTGCTCGTTATTTAATATATTCTTGTTTTTTTTTAATATGCTAATTACGGAGTATTTATGGTATATGACAAATTTGTTAACATTCAGCACTAATAAAGGGTCGTTTTGTAAATACAAAACTTTAAGAACAATAATATAATTGATAAAGTTGGTTAAAAGTTTATAAATTTTATAACAAATAACTTTTAGAGTTGTCGTTAACATGTATAAAAATATATAGTATAATTCACTAATCGTCACTTTAAAATCAACAAATAATTGTTATATATATCACTTTTATGCAAACTAGAGAGTTCTAGAGGTTATTAAAATAATTCTAGACTTCATAGCCAATTAGCATTCATATATAGTTCTAAAGTAGTCCGGATCCGGTTCACGCGATGCGGCGGGAGCTTTCGGCCTGTGCATTCATATTTAACGTAGCGTTGTGTATTACAGAGGGGAAAACGGCCTATGTCTTAAGCGCCGTTTTAGATGTCGTTGTCTTAAGCGTTTTTTAAAAAGTGTCCGTTTCGAACGTAGTTAGTTTTGTTTTGTTTATAAAAATTTTTCGAGTGTAACGGTGCTGTCGGAAAAATTTAACTTGCGACAAACAGAAAGATACGGGCTGTCGTTGTGTTAAACGTTTTTTAAAAAGTGTCCGTTTCGCGTATAGTTAGTCTCGTTGGGTTCGTAAGACTTTTTCGAGTTGAACGGTGATCTTGGAAAAATTTAACTCGCACCGAGCGAGAAGATAGGGCGCGTTATAAATTCGGGGGAAGTAGTTTATTTTATTTTAATAAAATTATATGTTTACACTTTCTACCCTGAAAAAGTGTAAACTTGAGGAGCTGTCGTGTAAATTGAACCGAATTTGAGAGACCGATTGTGGTGTGAACGCAAATTCAAAACTACAATCCGAATCAACTGAAACTCGTGTAAATTGAACAGAATTTGAGAGACCGATTGTGGTGTGAACGCAAACTCAAAACTACAATCCGAATCAACTGAAACTACACATTTATCCCTGGTTTTTAGTATATAAAAAATATACTGGGTCCGTATTAGTATATATAATATATAAGGGTTAACTATACAAATGTAATGAAATATTGCATCACCATTCTTTGTTAATTTTGTTACACATGATATCAAATTTTTAATACTCCGTATTATTTTGTTACAAAAATTTAAAGAAATTTCTCATATTTGAAATCCCAAAGAACATACAGCAAAAACCTAACTGTAAATTATGAATTTCACATAAATATAAAAACCAAATCAAATTCATGTTCCCAATTACTAATATCATTTGATTGACTGCTATAACTCAAGCAATACCATCACCCCAAAAAATAGTTTATACTCCAATATATTATATACTGAGATTAATATATTTAGGGGATGATTCTCACACACACTTTTTTGATCATCACACACCAATTGAGTATTATTAGAAGAGTAAAAGGTTAAAATAGGTGTGTAAGGATAAAAAAGTGTGTGTGAGAATCATCCTTCATATATTTAAAGTCAGAAAATATATAATAATGTTTATGTGGTCCAGGAAACAAACATAATATAATATTCTAGAAAAATAAAAAAAGATGGAAAGTGAGGAAGGAAGTTTAAGAAAAAGATGGCCGAAAGAATTGATTTATAAATATAATATATTAAACAATTATTTACTTTATAACTTTTATAACAAGTGATCATATAACAGCATACACACACACACACAAACAACCTCTTTCACATTTCCTTATATAAACTTCTCATTTTCTCCATCTTCTTAATTCTTCTTTTGTCCAAAACCCATGAATCCCATATTCAGAACTGATTCGGGTATGGGTACGGGTACGGGTATGGGAATGGCTATGATTCCGTACACAGCCATAACAGAAGTAGAGAAAAGGCAGTTATTTCTTAAAAGTTATCAGTTTAGCAGGAAACAAACAACGGGTCAGAAAATGAAGAGATCTTTGTTTCGGGTCAAGAGATTAATATGGGTCAAACTAAGATCTGCAAAAAAGATCCAGAAGATGATATGGTTCAGGCTACGTCATGGATTCTTCTATGGGTTTAGAAGGAAAAAGTTCATTCGTTTAAATCATCATAACAACTCCTCTGTTTGTTTCTGGTAGGGTGGTTAATTATAATGTTACCCTTTGTTTTTCAGTTTGTTTGTTTGTTGTTTTAATTTAAGTTTTATTATGATTATTAGACCATGATGTTAGTAATTAGTTTTATATTTATGTTAATTTTAATGTTAATGTTAATTAAATGTATTAGTAATTATTGGATGGTTTAATTTGGTAGATGATAGTAAGAATCAGTAATGGTTGATGGGCTTATCTTTCATCTCTTCTTCTAAAATTTACTTATTTTAAGTAACTAATTATTTGGGTTGATGGGCTTAATTCAGTCAATTTTGTCAAAATCTTAGCTTGAAAATTTTAAAATTTCCAATTGAGGATTATTTTGAAGTTTTTGAGTTTGTCACATTTATGTCTTCTATTGTAACAACTCCAAACAAAAGTTTTAAAAGTTAGTCCGTTTTGTCTATTCACTATTTTCGTAGAAACCAAATGAATATATACTTGGATGGTCAAAATCAAGTTTTCTTGATTTTTGGTTCTTCATGAGTTCATGTCTCTTAAATCTTAATTATGACTAAATTGACCTTTCTTCCCATTTTCATTTCAATCTTGGGGTTAGCAGATAAGCGTGATATATATTACTAGTATATTAGTATTAGTATTAGTATATTTAGTATAAGATATAAGATATAGAATGTGTATAATTTTTTTTTATCCTATTTCGTAGGTGTGTTCTGTTGAATAAAAAGAATGAGGACTATTTAATTTTATTTCTATAAGAAATAAGAAATAAGATACTCCGTATATCAAAAAAAAAAAAGGTATGGTATGTTAAGCAATGTGTAGATTCAAGTTGAAGTTAGGACTTGGGAATAAAATAGTGTCGCAATGATGAATATGGTTACGTGCCTTATATAAATATAAAAGAATTAGTACATTACTAACTTGTAATTAGTATACACATAAAAAATACTCCTAGTCATTTGCATATATGCCACACGCCTAATTGACTAAACAATATAATTAGTAAATAAAGTATACGAACGTAATTTTTTTTTATCAAGGGGGATATTGTAAAATAAGAAAAGGCAAACTAACAAAGGCTATCTAGCCATAAGTCTCAACAAAGTATAAGAACGTAGTAATAGGTTGTCAAACTAAAATATATTAAAAGGTAACATGATTGTGGGGAGTTCGGAGAAGTTGAGAAAGAAAGCCTTTTGTGAATAGAGAAAGGAAGCTCATAATCTTCAATTAAATTTATATATTTATATTTATATTTATTATTTATTTATATTATAAGAAAATTGGATTTGATAGTACTGTAGATGAGAAATATAGAGTTATAAAGATATTTAAAGCAGATTTCATTTTTTTTAATTAAGAGCATTCTCAGCTATGATACCGTTCTTCAAATTAACACATTACCATATCAGCGCCACATCACTATTTTTGTCGCATTTTCTTCCTATCACTAACTCATTACATTTCACTCTCAATCATCATATAGTTCCTCAAATTAACATGGGTCCGGTATATTAATTAATATATACAAAGTGCAAGTTTAAACACACAAAGTACAACAAAAATAGATTATGACCTTCGTGATCTAATATGTTGAATATGAACGAAACCATTCACGAGAAAGATTGACTAAGGATTAGCATGGGATTGACAAGTTGATGCCAATGGTGCCAATTAATTGGCATGAGATTTGCAATGACTTTAACGATTCTATTGGGAGTGCTCTAATAAAAACCATAAAATTAATAGATGTGATTCAAATATTAATTGCCTTACACTAGACACAAACTCTAACTAATATATTTGAAAAAATACGACTTAGTTGTACTACCATTGTAACAACCATATTGACCTACAATCTAATCGTATCAAATAATACAACGATCACTATAAACAATGAAAATTAGTATGTAAAAGTCACAACAATCAATCGACCACCAATCACTCGAGACTTCTAGCCCCATTGACCGAGAGATTCATTAGATAATCGACGTTGAACATATTGAAGGTGAATATGTGTACATCCAATGAAATCATAGTCCAACCCTACTACAATCCAACCAATAGCAAGGAAGAAAACTGCGGCATCACAACACCAAATGCAACGAAGGAAGGAGAGAACATGGCAAGAACACCACAACATTCAAGTGAACCAAGAAGTTGATGTCCTAAACACTCACCTAGATCAACGTTGATGAATAAACACCTCTACTTTCCCTAAATCTTCCAAGAAAGTAGAACCCGATACCAATAATCTGTTGAAACATGAAAACGAATAACCTAAAATGCTTAATATCAAAACGAATCACTCAAAAACTTTCACAAATAATGAATTCAAACGCCTCGAGAACTCAAGAACATCCACTTAAACTGGCTACCGGAAACAAATAAACTGACACTCGAAACCACAAATGATCCCGGGAAAATTCACCTGAAGGTAAAGCAGAACTGGAAAATTGAAAGATAGTAGTCATATACCAAACTCTATAAACCATATAAAACAAAATTCGGACCAACCTTTGCATATCCTTATACATGTAGACTATAAACTACCAAAATGTTGTCAAAAATATGGATTGTAAAGATATAAATATGTGAATAGTATTAAATTATCTTACATATGTTTGTTAAAAAACTTTGATAATATCAATACATAATAGGAATATCTTCAGAAAAACTTAACAATTAACATCCAACAGATATCCGATAACCCGCTTAATCTAACGGATATGGATATGGTTGGATGAATTATATTTAAATGAATATGGATATGGATTTAAAAATTAAATGGATATGGATATGGGATCATCCGATCCATATCCGATCCATTTCCATTCCTTACTCTAACAAAATGTATATGAAGATTGCGATGAATATATTATTGCCGATATTTACTAGACAAGTTTTGAGATTTCAATATATATTTGATGTGAGTTCTTTCAGGTTTTAAAGTAATAACAACACCTTCTCAATTATTAATGAATGGGGTCACTTGTTGACAGAACGAGGGTAAAAGAAAGGTATAAAAAGACAAAAAAAAAAAAAAGCTAAAAAGGCAGTTGCGCGTGCGAAAGATAAAGCGTATGAAGAGTTGTACAAGAGACTAGACTCTAAAGAGGGAGAAAATGATATTTTCAAGATAGCTAAAGCGAGGGAGCTAGAAGGAGGGACCTGGATAACATTAAATTTATCAAATATAAAGCTGGTCAAAGCATCGTAAAGGAAGACGGAATTAGGAAAAGATGGGAGGAGTATTTCTCGTCTCTTTTTGTTGCGGGAAGATCTGAGCACAACGATGAGCTTGAGGGTTCACTTGGTGTTAGACACTTCCTAATCTACATCATTTCATACTTACATCTTTTCAATATGTATAGTACCATGGGAAGATGATCCTTGAGCTTCAAAAAGTGTTGTCTTTTTCAAGAGTAATGGCTTCGTGCTAGCGTTTGCTTAGATAACGCACGCCATGGCCAAAAGCCATGGCACCTCCTTCAATTATGAAAATGTAGTATCTATTTCCTACATTTTCTTAAAATTAGCATAAAAGCTAGATGTGTGGGAAGTGGGGTCTAAGGATCTTAAATAAACCAAGTGTTTAAAGCTTCAAACTTTGACACTTTAGGGTGATCGAGTCCACCCATTTAAGGAAGTCAAGTCTTCCGAGTTGCGATTTACTTGGCATGGGAGCCTCCTAATCCATGCCATTTCATACTAAGCACCGTTTCATGATGTGATGGTATCGAGGGAAGAGAAAGTCTCGAACTTTCAACCCGAAAATAGGATTGGTAGGGAAATCCAATCCCTTGTGGCCTTCTCATCTTGCTCTTTCAACACCGGAGTTCGTTAAGGGTTGGTCACTTGCCCCGTGCCTTTGATTATTGCCAAATTGACCGTGGAAGGAACCTAAACAATCACCTAAGGTAATTTTTTCCCATCGCTACCGAACCGGATAGTTTATCTACGGGGTTGGCAATTGCCTGTGCTGTCGTCCCACCACCGAGATGGCTTGTTTGTATGCACCTAACGTTATGATACCAAGACAATTTTTATTCCATCGCCTCTAAACCGGGAGGTAGTTCATCCTAGATGATATACTGGGATAACAATTGTCCGTGCGGTTATCCCAAATCGGGATGACTTTGAAAGCACCTAGCCGTAAAAACTAAAAATTTTGAAAAAAAATTCTTGTGTAAAAACTTGACTTGTTTTCCCGTTCTAAAATTTCAAAATGATTTTCAAAAGACCTTGTTTCCCTAAGGCCAAACTTTTTGGATGATCCATGACATCGGTGTTCTTGAAGCTGAGTGTGAAGCGTTTGGTAAATTCCTTGACTTGACGATGAGAAGAGGTTGATTGTAGATGTGAAGCTTGTTTGAGGTTGTGAAGATGCTCCTAGAAAGGTTTGCACTACAGAGGTTGACTATTGATTTATTTGACCTAAATATGATGTTTTTGTGGATATTTGTGATCTAAAGCCTTTATAGGGAGCAAGTTTGTGTTTTGATTGTGCATGTGGTTGTGGAATGTGAAGAAATTAGTTTAGGCTTGAATTTAGAGGTCTTTGAGGGTGATCGTGAAGGTTGAAGTTTTGTGCGTTGTCATACTTGAAGACAATAAGTGGCTTTGCACACTATCTCTTGAGTTGCACCCCGTTTAGTAACTTTGAGCGGTTTTTGAAGCCAAGTTTTTGATTGTTAGTGAAGTTTTGAAGGAAGTGTGTTTGTGAAGATTGTAAAGTTTGAAGAGTTGAAGTCTTGATGAGGTGAAGTGTTGGTTATTATTGAGATTTAGAGTGAAGATTGTGAAGAAGATTGCTTTGAGTTGTTCTCATGAAAATCTGATGAAGATTGGTTGAAGACGAGTCCTTGAAGTGAAGTCTTGGAAGTTAGGTAGAGTTTGATGCTTGACATTGTGTAATTGCAAGTTTTTTGAGATCATTTGGGACTTTGAAGTTGCATGCTAATTGAGGTAATTCTTTGAGTTTAATTCTTGCACTTGGTTACGATCTTGCTATCTATTATGGTCTTGAGGCACTATCTCCATTGCTTGTTGATTTGATCTTGCTTGAGGACAAGCAAGACATAAGTGTAGGGGATTCGATATTGCTCGACTTATACATGTTTTTACCTCGCAATATCCCCCCGTTTCACTCGTTATTGATGTTTATTGAGCTCGAAAGTGTTATTTTTGATCAATGCGATGGTTCAAGGTTGGAAATCATTACTTGGTGTAAAATTGACTAAGTTTGGCCTAAAAGTGAACTAAAATGGCAAAAACCAAAGGAAATGCTGGAAACAGAAAATTGCGGTGCACCAAATAGCCAAATGGCGCACCTGTAGTGTAAAAAGGACCCTCTCAGTAACTGTAGATTTCGATGCGGCGCACTCCTCACAAAATGTCACAACCCTACTTTTTCCGTTATCTTATACCGTTAATTATTTAAGGACCGTTAACTATTAATTGTGATACGTCATTTCTATGACCTATATTATTATTTTAATAATAATATATTAATTATTAAGTGTTATGTGAATAATTGTATTCATATTTTAATTTATACGTTTCTACGTGTCGAGGATTTCTATCCGGCGAATCTTTTCGGTTTTCAAACCAACGGTCGCGTTTTTGGGATATTTAAATTCTAATTATTTTAAATATGATATTTTAAGATCATATAATTATATATAGTATTTATATTTATTTTTCGTCGCGTGTTTGTTATCTCTCCGAATTTTTAATCGCGTAAGCGTGTTTTTGCATTTTGGGATTCGTTCGGGCTTTCGGGCCACAAGTAAATTATCATTTAACAAAATTGGGCTAGTGGGACCCACCCCACACACACCCATCGGCCGAAACCAAGGAGGGAGGGAGTAATACTCCATTGATTTTTATTTTTGGTGTATTATTTCTATTCCACTTTTTATTAAACCTAACTTTTCTATTTTTGCTCTCCTCTTCCTCCTCCCTCTTCCTTTTGGTGACGGAACCAACACCAAACATCATCATCTTCATCAATTATTATAGCTTGGATCAAGGATCAATTAACACCAACGCGTTCCTCGTTCCGTTCTCTACGCGATTATACTTCTCGTTTCTTGATTAGGGTATAAACCCTAACCCTATAACTTTTGATTTTTCATTATATTTCTGTATTTTGATTATATATTAGTAGTATGATGATTATTGATTGTTGTAATGATGTTTGTATGTATAGAATTACTCGTAAACATATGTTTTCGGTTTGATATTTTTGGGACAGCAGCTAATTCGTGTGTTTCTGCTATTGTGACTATTATAAAAGTTAAAATAAAGTATCTAGATGAGTTTCTCTCATCAAGACATTAATTTTAGACTCCGAATTCATGTCGTTTCGATTCCCGGAGCCCTAGATATGATCAAAGTGGTATTTTGTTAAGATTGAAATGTGATTTTGGTATGAACCAGGTTTGGTCCGACTTTGTGACCATATTTGGTGACTTTAGGGTGTGTTAGTGTGTTAGGACTGATGGTGGGGCGAACTTTCATGTTCGGGTCATCTCAATCCGAGCCACGAATCACCCGTTACGTCTAAAACACGTTTTTGATTGAATTGAAGTTCCAAGTAGTGTATTGGCTGTATATCACGACTTGTGGGCTGTTCATGGTGTGTTCTTGAGTATACCAAAGTGTCGGGTGGTTTGATTAGGGGGAGATATATGTAAGGCTCGCCGAAAACCGACACCCGGGGCTCAGGATACGACCCGATGAACTTTTGATTTAAAACTTATGACTAATTATTAAACTTATGATAAAAAAAAAGTAATTATTATTATTTACAACTTATGATATATTTATTATATCATTTAATTAATACTTATGATTTAATTAACATTTTAATTAAACATATTATTAATGATACTTTTATTATTAATGGAAAATACTTATGATAAGTATTAAACTTATATTATGAGATTACTATAATAAGACTTATAATAAGGATTAATTAATTATTTAATTATTATAAGGCTTAGTTATTATTTAATTATAATTTAATTATTAAATATTTATGATTTAATAATTATAATTAGAAACTTATGATATGATTAATAATTCATTATTAATTAATAATACTTATGATATGATTTAAAATTTATTATTAATTAATAATACTTATATTATGATTAATATTTAATTAATTAATTAAATACTTATGTTATATTAATTATATCATTTAAACTTATATTAACTTTAATAATTCATTTTAATTTAATTAAAACTTATGTTATGACATAATTAGACATGTTTAACTTTAATAAACATTATAACTTACATTATTATAACAACTTACACTTTTAAAATTAACGTTAACTATGTTTGACCAAGGTTGACTTTTGAGTTGACTTTCGGTTGACTTTGACTTTCAGTTGACTTTTATTGACTTTCTACTTAAGGAAACTTTCCTAACTTATAAACTTTCCTAAAATAGCAACTTTTCAAAAATAGAAACTTTCCAAAAATAGAAACTTTCCAAAAATGGAAACCTGCTAAAAATAGAAACTTTCTAAAAATAGAAAGTGTGTGTGTCCGTAAGCTGTTCCAATCAAACCGATGCATATTGAGTATTGTTCTATGACTATTTGCAACATGTACAATAGCTATCATACTAAGACTTGACCTAAGTTAGTTATTTATATCGACCTGCTTTATTTATAGGTCGGCGTTGTGATCATTCCTGATCACTGTACTACATTTGCTGTTCGCTTAATTATGTTGGTTATTTCGTTACTATTAAGGTGAGTTATAGTCCCGTTTTTATATACTTTTCAAAGTATATTTTTGGGATGTGATTACATGCATTTTATTTCACGTTTAGACACAAGTGACAATTAAATTTAAATTATTCATTGTGAGTTGGACAAAAATATTCCCTAGTCTGGTAACTGTAATCATTGGTTTCTACCGGTGAACGCGAATCCTACGGATAGATCTATCGGGTTTGACAACCCCATTTCGAGCTAGTCGCGCTAGCAATTTATAATCGAAATATTTAGTACTTCGTATTTTGTTGTAGATACACTGTCCAGTGTATATTTTTATTGTGTTTGGCAAGGGTAAATAAAGGGTTAAGTGGTTACCAGGTTGCTCATTGATAATGGAATAATGTTTAATGTTTTTTAACATTTTTAAATCTTGTGGTCTAAAGTTTATTCAATTATTTAAACCTATAATTCACTCAACCTTTGTGTTGACAGTTTACTCGCATGTTTTCACAGGTACTTGAGTTTATGTGATGCTTCCGCTGTGTTTAGAAGAGTCTGCATGCATTTGGGCAGATTTTTATGAAACAATTTATGAAACTTTGGATTGCATTCGGTTTTTGAATAATTATTACTTGTGGGTTGTTGACAATGTTTTGTGTCAACTTTGGATTATTAATATGTTGGGTTACTTTTTAACTACATATTTTGGTATGCTTTCCTTTTTGGGAAACTTTTGAAATAAAGAATGCAATGTCGTTTGTTAAATTCATTTAAGTTCGATCAAGCTGTGGGACCAAGTGACGGAGCCGTTAAGTGTTTTGACGGGGCCATCACATTTGGTATCAGAGCTCTGGTTGTAGGGAACTAGGCGTTCTTAATGTGGTCAACCCGTGGTTCTTAGGGTGCATTAGAGTCTAGTCTACAGTCCGACCCTTTTGCTATAGCATTATTATGCATTTCATTTCATATGAGTTATATCATTAGCATTTATTCCTATTTGGTATATGGTTTGTGGTTATATTATTTGCAGATGTCGACTTTGAGCGATAACTCAGTTGCTGCTCCTGCTCCCCCGGCTGCTGCCAGATGCCGTGCTGGTCAACCCCAGATCGATGATCCTGTTCACTACTACTTTTCCACCCTTACTCATATGAACAGGGCTTACAATGAAGTGGCATGTATTAATGCTCTTAGTGATTATATGCGTACTTTTCCACATAACGAGATGATGGACCAGATTCGAGCTAGTATGGATTCGTTTGTTAGCTTCAAGAACAATGTTGGGTTCGAGAATCGTAAGCGTAACCATGAAGTTGACGCTAGGTTCGAGGCTCTAGAGAGCACAGTTCGTGGTTTGAAGGCAGAGTTGGAAGAAGTGAAAGGAAAGTTACGGAAGTATGAGCCTTCTGCTGAGACTCATGCTGGCCCAGCTTATCACACCCGCTCTAAGCAGATGTGATATGATGATTCATGATTGATTACTTATTTCATAAGACTTAATGTCCTTTCATACATACATTTTTGGGTTATGTACGACGTTTTGCCGAGAATTTTATTAAGGTTTTGTTATGAGATGTTTTTCATTATGTATGGATGGTTATTTTTATGACATCTATTATCATTATCACATTTTATTTCTGATGTTGTGACTCTTGGCATGTTATAATATGCGTAATGTAGATCATGTATGTTAGGTGCTATGTATATTGTATGATGTTATCATAAAATATGTATGCATGTGGTGGTTATTTCTATAACAATCATAACTGTCATGTTATTACTCATAGTGTTTACTGACTATTATTTTAATGGTTAATCTTTTCATGTTCCATCTATTCCTTTATAACACTGGTATTATTCTTAGTAATAACGATTGTGTTATTCTGTTTTGAAGATCATGCCTCCTAGAGAGTCCAACGAAGCCCGTATCCAACGCCTTGTTACCGAAGGGATAGCTGCTGCTATGGCAGCAAATGCTAATGCTAATGCGAACAACAATCAGGTGGGATTCTCCCACAAAACGTTCATGGCAAGTCGCCCACAGGAATTTAGTGGTACAGAAGGACCCATAGGACTTACCCGCTGGTTCGAGAAAACCAAGTCTATTTTCAGGGTTAGTCGAGTCCTAGAGGAGGACAAGGTTAGTTTTGCTAGCTGCACTTTGAAGGATAGTGCATTGACCTGGTGGAACAACTTGATTAGCAGTTTGGGAAATGATGTGGCTTATGACTTAACTTGGAATAATTTCAAGGAAAGAATGATCACCCGCTACCGTCCTAGGGGTGAGCTTAAGAAGTTAGAGGTTGAACTTAAAAACTTGAAAATGAAGGGCACCGAATTAGATGCCTACGAGCAGAGGTTCTTTGAGTTGACTTTGTTGTGCCCTAATGTTTATGCCGATGAGAATCTTAAGATTAAAGCTTACATTGATGGGTTGTCCGAGAAAATTGAACATGGAGTTGAATCTAGTGAGCCCCAGACTATTGAGGCCACGATGTCGATGGCTCATAAGTTGAATGATAGGATCTTGAGAAGAAGCAAGGCTGCTATAACCGAACCCAGTGAAGAGACTGTTAAGAAAGCTGATAATGGGAAGAGAAAGTGGGATAATAACCGCAATCAAAGCCAAGGTCAGCAGAAAAAGTAGGATACTTCTGGTTCGAATAACCGCAGTCAGCGTGTGCGTCCACGTTGTTACAAGGCTCATGATGGTTTATGTACCGTGACTTGCAAGAGGTGTTCTAAATAGGGACACATTACTAAGGATTGTACGGTGCTTCTGCCGGGTTCTGCTACTCCTGCCGCAGGTGGTAATAATGGTAATAATGCTGGTAATAGAGGTGGTAATGGTAATGGTAATGGGAAGTCGAATAATGGTGGTAATCCGAGAGTTTGTTACGAGTGTGGAAAGCCGGGGCATTTCCGTGATGCCTGTCCCAACAAGAAGACTGCAGAGTCTGCACGTGGTAGAGCGTTCAACATTAACGCTAGGGATGCTGAGGAAGATCCTAAACTTGTTACTGGTACATTCTCGGTCAACGATTTATCAGTTTATGTACTATTTGATTCAGGGGCTGATTTGAGTTTTGTGTCGAGTAGATTAAGTCCAAAAATCAAAACACCGTTAACTCCTTTAGACAATACGTATGTTGTTGAAATAGCTAATGGTAAGGTACTCACTGCTAAGACTGTGCATCGTAAGTGTAACATTAGTTTAGATGGTAGAGATTTTGAGATAGATTTGGTACCGATTGAACTTGGTAGTTTTGACATTGTCATTGGGATGGATTGGTTATCTGCGAATTGTGCTGAGATTGTGTGTTATGATAAAGCTATTCGTATTACTAATGTGGTTGGAGAGCCGCTGATGGTTCTTGGAGATAAGAAATGCAGACAGTTAAATCTTATTAGCTGTTTGAAAGTTCTTAAACATCTTCGCAAAGGCTGTCATGCTATTCTAGCCCATGTTGTTGATTCCGATAAAGAAACGAAGAGCGTTGGAGATGTTCATATTTTTAGAGATTTTCCCGAGGTATTTCCCGAAGATTTACCTGGCCTTCCGCCGCAACGCGCGGTAGAATTTCAAATTAATCTTGTTCCCAGTGCTGCTCCTGTAGCACGTGCTCCTTATCATCTTGCACCTTCTGAACTTCAAGAATTGTCAAGTCAACTCCGTGAGTTGTTAGACAAAGGTTTTATTCGTCCTAGTTCGTCCCCTTGGGGAGCTCCTGTTCTGTTTGTTAAGAAGAAGGATGATTCTTTTCGTTTGTGCATTGATTATCGTGAGTTGAACAAGCTTACTATTAAAAACCGTTATCCCCTTCCGAGAATTGATGATCTGTTCGATCAGCTTCAAGGTTCATCTGTTTATTCAAAAATCGATCTTCGTTCCGGCTATCATCAGTTGCATGTTAAAGAATCTGATGTTTCGAAAACTGCTTTTCGCACCCGTTACGGTTACTTTGAGTTTCTTGTTATGCCGTTCGGATTGACAAATGCACCTGCTGTGTTCATGGACCTCATGAACCGTGTGTGTAGACCCTATCTGGACAAGTTCGTTATTGTGTTCATCGATGACATCCTTATTTATTCGAAGAGTGATGAAGAGCACGAAGAACATTTGAAGTTAGTGCTTGATCTGTTAAGAAAAGAAGAGTTGTACGCTAAGTTCTCTAAGTGTGCATTCTGGTTACGAGAAGTTCAATTCCTTGGACATATTGTTAGTAAACAAGGGATACAAGTTGATCCTGCTAAGATTGAGGCGATTGAAAG
Source organism: Rutidosis leptorrhynchoides (assembly GCF_046630445.1). Taxonomy (NCBI): domain Eukaryota; kingdom Viridiplantae; phylum Streptophyta; class Magnoliopsida; order Asterales; family Asteraceae; genus Rutidosis; species Rutidosis leptorrhynchoides. Next base: position 630,321,262 of record NC_092333.1, read on the forward strand.
GTGGAAAACTCCGAAAACTCCTACCCAGATTCGTCCGTTCCTAGGATTGGCAGGTTACTATAGAAGGTTCATTCAAGATTTCTCTCGTATCGCAAAACCTTTGACTGCTTTAACGCATAAAGGGAAGAAGTACGAGTGGAAGGATGAACAAGAGACTGCCTTTTAGATTTTAAAGAAGAAGTTGACTACCGCTCCGATATTGTCACTACCTGAGGGTAATGATGATTTTGTTGTTTATTGTGATGCTTCGCGTCAGGGCTTTGGCTGTGTTTTAATGCAGCAAAAGAAAGTCATTGCGTATGCGTCACGCCAGTTGAAGATTCACGAGCAGAACTATGCAACTCATGATTTAGAGTTGGGGGCCGTTGTTTTTGCGCTTAAGATTTGGAGACATTATTTGTATGGGGTCAAGAGTACTGTGTACACAGATCACAAAAGTCTTCAACATATCCTCGATCAGAAACAGTTGAACATGAGACAACGAAGATGGATTGAGACATTGAATGATTACGATTGTGAACTTTTATATCATCCGGGTAAGGCCAATGTGGTGGCGGATGCGTTGAGTCGTAAAGAAAGGGCTGAACCTCGCAGGTTTAGGGCCTTGAATATGACAATTAGAACAAACCTCGCAAGGCAGATTCTTGAGGCACAACAAGAAGCCTTGAAGGAAGAGAATTTTGTGAAAGAGAACGTAAGAGGTATGGCTAAGAAATTTGAGATTCGAGCAGATGGTACTAGGTACTTTGCAGGACGTATTTGGGTTCCGAAGTTCGGGGAACTGCGACAACTGGTTTTGGATGAGGCTCATAAGTCTAGGTACTCTATTAATCCTGGTTCGGGAAAGATGTATCATGATCTTAAGGAGCTGTATTGGTGGCCAAATTTGAAAGGTGATGTGGCTACGTATGTGGCTAAGTGTTTGACCTGTGCTAAGGTTAAAGCTGAACATCAAAAACCGTCTGGACTGTTGGTACAACCCGAGATTCCCGAGTGGAAGTGGGAAGGAATTACAATAGATTTTATTACTAAGTTACCGAGAGTTGCTGGTGGCTATGACACTATTTGGGTGATTGTAGATCGACTCACTAAGTCGGCTCAATTTTTGCCGATTAGGGAAACAGATTCAATGGAGAAGCTTACATGTTTGTACTTGAAGGAGATTGTTTCTAGGCATGGTGTTCCTGTATCTATTATTTCGGATCGAGACAGTCGATTTGTATCGAGGTTTTGGCGATCTTTACAGGAAGCCTTGGGAACTAGGTTAGACATGAGCATCGCTTATCATCCTCAGACGGATGGTCAGAGTGAAAGGACCATTCAGACGTTGGAAGATATGTTACGAGCGTGTGTTATCGATTTTGGTAATGGGTGGGATAAATATTTGCCGCTAGCTGAGTTTTCTTATAACAACAGTTATCACGCAAGTATTCAAGCCGCACCATTTGAAGCTCTGTACAGTAGGAAGTGTAGGTCTCCTGTCTGTTGGAATGAGGTTGGGGATGCTCAACTTACAGGTCCAAAAATTATTCACGAGACTACCGAGAAGATTGTACAGATTAAGGAAAGGTTGAGAACCGCTAGAATTCGGCAAAAGAGTTATGCCGATAGGGGAAGGAAAGATGTGGAATTTCAAGTTGGTGATCATGTTATGTTAAAGGTTTCACCTTGGAAGGGTGTGATCCGTTTTGGTAAAAGGGAAAAGCTAAGTCCTCGTTTTGTTGGACCGTTTAAGATTGTTGAGAGAGTTAGACCGGCGGCATATCGTTTGAAATTGCCACAAGAACTCAGCGCTGTTCACGATGTTTTTCATGTATCGAACTTAAAGAAGTGTTTGGCCGAGGCCGACAATACTATTCCTCTGGAAGAACTTCATGTTGACAAGCAACTACACTTTATTGAGGAACTTATTGAAATTATGAATCGAGAAGTTAAGACTCTTAACCAGAGCCGAATTCCTATTGCCCGGGTTAGATGGAACGCCAGATGTGGTCCCGAGTTCACTTGGGAGCGTGAAGATCAGATGAAGCAGAAGTACCCGCATTTGTTCCCAGATGCTGAGTCAACCCCTGCACCTGCTTAAATTTCGGGACGAAATTTCCGTAATGGGAAGGTACTGTCACGACCCTACTTTTTCCGTTATCTTATACCGTTAATTATTTAACGACCGTTAACTATTAATTGTGCTACGTCATTTCTATGACCTATATTATTATTTTAATAACAATATATTAATTATTAAGTGTTATGTGATTAATTGTATTCATATTTTAATTTATACGTTTCTACGTGTCGCGAATTTCTATCCGGCGAATCTTTTCGGTTTTCAAACCAACGGTCGCGTTTTTGGGATATTTAAATCCTAATTATTTTAAATATGATATTTTAAGATCATATAATTATATATAGTATTTATATTTATTTTTCGTCGCGCGTTTGTTATCTCTCCGAATTTTTAATCGTGTAAGCGTGTTTTCGCGTTTCGGGATTCGTTCGGGCTTTCGGCCACAAGTAAATTATCATTTAACAAAATTGAGCTAGTGGGGCCCACCCCACACACTGCCATTGGCCGAAACCAAGGAGGGAGGGAGTAATACTCCCTTGATTTTTATTTTTGGTGTATTATTTCTATTCCACTTTTTATTAAACCTAACTTTTCTATTTTTGCTCTCCTCTTCCTCCTCCCTCTTCCTTTTGGCGACGGCACCAACACCAAACATCATCATCTTCATCAATTATTATAGCTTGGATCAAGGATCAATTAACACCAACGCGTTCCTCGTTCCGTTCTCTACGCGATTATACTTCTCGTTTCTTGATTAGGGTATAAACCCTAACCCTAGAACTTTTGATTTTTCATTATATTTCTGTATTTTGATTATATATTAGTAGTATGATGATTATTGATTGTTGTAATGATGTTTGTATGCATAGAATTACTCGTAAACATATGTTTTCGGTTTGATATTTTTGGGACAGCAGCTAATTCGTGTGTTTCTGCTATTGTGACTGTTATAAAAGTTAAAATAAAGTATCTAGATGAGTTCCTCTCATCAAGACCTTAATTTTAGACTCCGGATTGATGTCGTTTCGATTCTCGGAGCCCTAGATATGATCAAAGTGGTATTTTGTTAAGATTGAAATGTGATTTTGGTATGAACCAGGTTTGGTCCGACTTTGTGACCATATTTGGTGACTTTAGGGTGTGTTAGTGTGTTAGGACTGATGGTGGGGCGAACTTTCATGTTCGGGTCATCTCAATCCGAGCCACGAATCACCCGTTACGTCTAAAACACGTTTTTGATTGAATTGAAGTTCCAAGTAGTGTATTGGCTGTATATCATGACTTGTGGGCTGTTCATGGTGTGTTCTTGAGTATACCAAAGTGTCGGGTGGTTTGATTAGGCGGAGATATATGTAAGGCTCGCCGAAAACCGACACCCGGGGCTCAGGATACGACCCGATGAACTTTTGATTTAAAACTTATGACTAATTATTAAACTTATGATAAAAAAGTAATTATTATTATTTACAACTTATGATATATTTATTATATCATTTAATTAATATTTATGATTTAATTAACATTTTAATTAAACATATGATTAATGATACTTTTATTATTAATGGAAAATACTTATGATAAGTATTAAACTTATATTATGAGATTACTATAATAAGACTTATAATAAGGATTAATTAATTATTTAATTATTATAAGGCTTAGTTATTATTTAATTATAATTTAATTATTAAATATTTATGATTTAATAATTATAATTAGAAACTTATGATATGGTTAATAATTCATTATTAATTAATAATACTTATGATATGATTTAAAATTTATTATTAATTAATAATACTTATATTATGACTAATATTTAATTAATTAATTAAATACTTATGTTATATTAATTATATCATTTAAACTTATATTAACTTTAATAATTCGTTTTAATTTAATTAAAACTTATGTTATGACATAATTAGACATGTTTAACTTTAATAAACAATATAACTTACATTATTATTACAACTTACACTTTTAAAATTAACGTTAACTATGTTTGACCAAGGTTGACTTTCGAGTTGACTTTCGGTTGACTTTGACTTTCAGTTGACTTTAGTTGACTTTCTATTTAAGGAAACTTTCCTAATTTATAAACTTTCCAAAAATAGCAACTTTCCAAAAATAGAAACTTTCCAAAAATAGAAAGTGTGTGTGTCCGTAAGCTGTTCCAATCAAACCGATGCATATTGAGTATTGTTCTATGACTATTTGCAACATGTACAATAGCTATCATACTAAGACTTGACCTAAGTTAGTTATTTATATCGACCTGCTTTATTTATAGGTCGGCGTTGTGATCATTCCTGATCACTGTACTACATTTGCTGTTCGCTTAATTGTGTTGATTACTTCGTTACTATTAAGGTGAGTTATAGTCCCGTTTTTACGTACTTTTCAAAGTATATTTTTGGGATGTGATTACATGCATTTTATTTCACGTTTAGACACAAGTGACAATTAAATTTAAATTATTCATTGTGAGTTGGACAAAAATATTCCCTAGTCTGGTAACTGTAATCATTAGTTTCTACCGGTGAACGCGAATCCTACGGATAGATCTATCGGGTTTGACAACCCCATTTCGAGCTAGTCGCGCTAGCAATTTATAATCGGAATGTTTAGTACTTCGTATTTTGTTGTAGATACACTGTCCAGTGTATATTTTTATTGTGTTTGGCAAGGGTAAATAAAGTGTTAAGTGGTTACCAGGTGGCTCATTGATAATGGAATAATGTTTAATGTTTTCTAACATTTTTAAATCTTGTGGTCTAAAGTTTATTCAATTATTTAAACCTATAATTCACTCAACCTTTGTGTTGACAGTTTACTCGCATGTTTTCACAGGTACTTGAGTTTATGTGATGCTTCCGCTGTGTTTAGAAGAGTCTGCATGCATTTGGGCAGATTTTTATGAAACAATTTATGAAACTTCGGATTGCATTCGGTTTTTGAATAATTATTACTTGTGGGTTGTTGACAATGTTTTGTGTCAACTTTGGATTATTAATATGTTGGGTTACTTTTTAACTACATATTTTGGTATGCTTTCCTTTTTGGGAAACTTTTGAAATAAAAGAATGCAATGTCGTTTGTTAAATTCATTTAAGTTCGATCAAGCTGTGGGACCAAGTGACGGAGCCGTTAAGTGTTTTGACGGGGCCATCACACAAAATGCGGCGCATATCATCTTTTAATGGCAGATGCGGCGCACATCCTGATAGTGTGGCGCACCACTTGAACAACCAAAATTGCAGCGCACCAGTCAAAGTTGCGGCGCATCACTTGATCGACTAAAAATGCGGCGCACCAGTAACCAAATGCGGCGCATTTGTCGCTGTTGGGGGATTTCATTTTGGCCCACTATAAATAAAAAAGGATATTAGGTTTTGAGGAAAGCTGCAGTTTTATCCTCGATCTTCACTCTAAGAACCCTAATTACATCATCTAGTGGGAGATTAAGACGAATTTAGGGAATTAAGCTCAAGTTTATGCAAGTTTAGTGTCAGATCTTCATCATACTTCAATTTGGGTTGTAATCTCCACCTTGTTCTTCATTATATCTACTTTTATTACTTGTAACTTGAAACATGATGATTGTTATTGCTAGCTTCTCTTTGATTAGTGTTTGTTTAGCCATGATTGGCTAATTTCATTGTGTTTACTTATATGTGAAGCTCTAAAACATGAAGTTGTCCTAATTTATGAATGAAATTGATGTTTCGAAGAAATATTGAAGTTCTAGTTATTGAGTTTGGCTATTGATCAATTGCTATAATTGTTGTGAACTTGAATTTGATTACATAGATTGTGTAACTTGTCTTAGTGATTTGATTTGTGAAACAATTTGTGTTTCAACACCTTTGGTGATCTAGACAACTAAATTTGGGGATTTCAAGTGATTGTGCTTTGGGTTTGGGTTGGTTTTCAAATGGGTCACTAGTGGAAGTATTAGTCATGCACAAGTGATTGTGTTGATTAAGAAATTTTATGTGAATTTAGTCTTAGGTCAAATCTTAATGATTACTCAAGTTTAACTTGGTCATTTGAATACATATATGTGAGTGTATGAATTTGAATTGGCTAGGATTTAGTGGTGACGCTAAATTATTAATAATCCAACATCAAAAGTGAACAAAACGTAAAGGACAACCGATTGTGAAGGGTGGATCATACAAGTGGACACATCTTTGTTATTTGATATCTATTTCGCTATTTCGTTGTTTGCTTGTTATTGAAAGTGTAGTTGTTAATAAAAATTACTCAAAACCCCCAATCAAAACCTAGGACAATTATTAGTTTTCGACATCCGATTAAGCATACTCACTTGGGATGAACTTAAGTGAATACTTACATGTAAATTACTATGATGATCGAGTATAGTTCTCGTGACTTGTGTGTTTAAGTGTGGTATTTGATCTTAGTTTTTATAGATTGTTGAGCACACATCAGTGGCCGACTAGGTCTCCAGATCAGACCTAAGCTTTGATTACCATGTTAGACAATGAATACCCCGTAAATATTATTGATTACATTAGTATCTATTTATAGAGTACATAACCCTAGAAAACCTAACTTACCAAAGCTCACAGATTGAACTTGAGCCTGACTATCATCTAACATCTAACATCAATGACTCAAAAAGTTTTCATTGTGTCTGACTTTTCTTTAAAAATAAAATATGAAAAGACAACCTACTACTTTCCCTTTCTTCAACCTTCCATCTATCTCTTCTCTTCCCGTGTTCTTCCCCTACTTCTTGCACTGTGTTTCTTCTTCAAGATAACTAATCTAACACTAAAATCTCCTTAAAATCATCAAAAATACACACTACTTGCTCAAAATCCAAAGAGGACAGCCGTCCCTTCCTGCCTCCACTAAGCTCCGCCCGTGGTTTATTGATTATTATCTCATTATTTGCTTTACTTGTTATTGCAAGTTTAGTTTAAGTCAAAATTATTCAAAACCCCAATTAAAACTTAGGATAATTATTACTTTTTTAAATATTCAATTAAATACGCTTTTTTGGGAACGAACTTTGCTTAAATACTTGCTAATATGATGATCAAATTAATGTTTCTCGTGCTTGTTTGTCTATTTGATTGAGTCATTTTGCATCGCTTTTATAGAGCATTGACAAGCTATCAGTAGTTTTGTATTAAAAAAAAGATAAAATTTCATTCCTCGTCCCTGAACTTTACATCAAATTTGACTCCATGTCCTTTTTTTTTTTTTTTTTTTTGTGCATTCCTCGTCCCTAATGTATCAAAAATCTACATCCCTCGTCCTCCCGTCTAAATTCTGTCAATTTCAGCCGTTTGTTTAGTCATGTGAAAAGCATGTGAGGGTACTTTAGTCTTTTAATTCTTTTTCTTTTCTTTTTTATATAACTTATCATGAGCAAAAAGAAAAGTCCTCCAGATCTTTCTATACATATTATTCCCTGCTATTTCACGATAAATAAAACAAAAAGAAAAGTAAACTGTGATATAAACCATAAACGAACCTATCAAAATCGATTCGTTCGTCAATCAACCATCAAAACCCTAAACGAAAAAATTTAAGAGATTCGCTCTTTAAAGAATTCGTTACGAATTCGCCCAAAATCAAATAAATTAAAAAAAAAACCCAATCCAATTGTTATCTTGATTCCATGGCAGGAGACGAAGGCGAACGAAGTAGCAGCCTGGAAACCAGTTACGACCAACCTCCATAAACAGATATGGCCGCATGACATGAAATCCGACGATATTTCCGGCGAACGGCGAGATGGCAAAAAATACGAAAAATGGTAACGATGATGGTGGATTACGGTCGGTTGAAGATGAAGTGAATTATTGAAATGAAATTATTTTGATTTAATTGTTTGTTTGGTAATTGAAAAGAAAAAGATGTAGATTTATGGTCTAGTTTGAAATTAGGGATGGTAGTGGCGTGGTGGTAGAGAAGCTTAAAGGCTTCCAGATCTAGATCTCCAAGATCCGAAAGTGATTGAATTTGAGACAGAATATGGGTTTTAATTTGATTTGTTGATTTTATAAAAGTATAAAATTAGGGTTTTTAATTTGAGAATAATGAACATGAGATGATGAGGAGGAGGGTAAAAAGATAAGTTAAATAATAAAGAAAAGAAATAATATAAAAAGACCAAAGTACCCTCACATGCTTTGCATATGACTGAACAAACGGCTGAATTTAACAGAATCTAGACGGGAGGACGAGGAATGTAGATTTTTGATATATTAGGGACGAGGAATAAAAGAAAAAGAACATGGAGTCAAATTTGATGTAAAGTTCAGGGACGAGGAATGAAATTTTGTCTAAAAAAATTTAATCAAAGATCTCAGTATACTTCTCGTTTTGACTTCCAACAATAACGTTAGAACAAAGATTCCTGCTAGACGTGATAAAAATATTATTACTCCGTAGTATTTAGTATTAGTTAGTATTAAATTTAGATTTTAATATTAATATTAATATTATCTTATTAATATACTCCGTATATATATATATATATATATATATATATATATATATATATATATATATATATATATATATATATATATATATATATATATATACTCCGTATTATGTTTATTGCAAATTGTCCTGCTTTGATCAGCTTTTGTCCACAAAGTTTATGGTATGTGTCTATGTCTACGTATATTGTATAGACCAAATGGGAAATTCTGTTACGAGAAACTGACACGACCGATAAAAAAATTGATGGTAAAATAACATATCCTAATCACGCCATCAGAAGTTTTGTATAAACGCCTTTAAAGCATCCAAATTGTTACTCCAGTATCTTATATTAATTTTTTAATGAAAAGAATAAATATATAAAAATAAAAGGTTCAACTTTAACAAAAGTTATAAGAGATGTCTTGGAGTTCAATATATTTTTGAAGGTAAACCAACTAAGGCTCGGCTTTACATGTCATTATAAACTTTATGAGTATAGAAGTCTTGATTAGTTTTTATTGAATACAAGATCATTTTTTAAAAACATAAGTATATTCAATTTTATTAATTTACAAGATCATTTTACGTTTTCTTTATCCGAGTTTTAGTATTTTATGGTAAGTGTTTATGAATTTTGCTATGATTTTTAATGTGAATCCGGTAATTCAGCATTGCATAAATTCAAAAGAGCAACAAATAAAATATATTATGATTTTGGGAGAGGTAAAAAATATTATTACGAATAAAATAATACTAACAATTTTTGACGTTTAATGGTTTAGGTATCAAAGTTGTATGGAGTGCAACGCCAAAGTCAACAGTTTTGAGGATCTTTTTTAAGAAGATGATTCTCCTCCTATTTTGTCATGGCCACGAACTAAAAATTATTTTAAATCATAACTCCAAGTTCATCTTCTAAACGATGACATTTTCATGAATGGTTATCGAAATCGCCAATAAAATCAAAAGATACGACGAACAATTGACAAGTCTCAAAACTAGAAACCCGACACAAACAATCTATCTAACGACCCGTCCTAATCCACAAGGACGAATACATTACATTTGGTTACATTGCGAGGTACTAGACCTCTATATGATACATTTTACAAACATTGCATTCGTTTTTGAAAAGACAATCTTTCATTACATCGAAAGTTGACGGCATGCATACCATTTTATAATATATCTAACTATAATTGACTTAATAATAATCTTGATGAACTCAACGACTCGAATGCAACGTCTTTTGAAATATGTCCTGAATGACTCCAAGTAATGTCTCTAAAATGAGCAAGTGCACAGCGGAAGATTTCTTTCATACCTGAGAATAAACATGCTTTAAAGTGTCAACCAAAAGGTTGGTGAGTTCATTAGTTTAACATAAATAATCCTTTCATAATTTTAATAGACCACAAGATTTCATATTTCCATTTCTCATAATCATACGTCCCATGCATAGAGACAAAAATATCATTCATATGGATTGAACACCTGGTAACCGACATTCACAATATGTATATAAGAATATCCCCATCATTCCGGGATCCTCCTTCGGACATGATATAAATTTCGAAGTACTAAAGCATCCGGTACTTTGGATGGGGCTTGTTGGGCCCGATAGATCTATCTTTAGAGTTCGCGTCAATTAGGGTGTCTGTTCCCTAATTCTTAGATTACCAGACTTAATAAAAAGGGGCATATTCGATTTCGATCATTCAACCATATAATGTAGTTTCGATTACTTGTGTCTATTTCGTAAAACATTTATAAAAGCGCATGCATTCTCAGTCCCAAAAATATATATTGCAAAATCATTTAAAAAGGGAGTGATGAAACTCACTATAATGTATTTTGTAGTAAAAATACATATGACGACATTGAACAATGCAGGGTTGGCCTCGGATTCACGAACCTATATCAAGTATTAACACATTATAGTATAAATCAATTAAGTTTATATATTTGTTATGTATTAATTATTCTTATAATATATTATGATACTTATTTGATATTTAATTAATGTTATATCAATAATATTAGTTGAAACATAATTTTTATGTAATATTAGTATATTTTATGTTATAATATATTTACATATATATCTTTTGTTTTGCAAAATTAATAATCGTAGAAATACCTGACTAAGGGTAATAATAATAATACTAATAGTATGATACTAGTAATAATAATGATAATAATGATTATCATACTTATATGGTGATAATAATATTTATAATACTAATAATAACAATCATAATAACAATACTATTAAATGATCATAAATTCTTATTTTAGTAATAATAATAGTAATAATTATATTACTACTAATAATAACAATAATAATAATAATAATATTAATTTTAGAAATGAGAACTACCTTCAAAGAGCTTTTCTAAAAAAAACTGCCCCAAACAGGGCTCGAACTCGAGACCTCTCGCCCACCCGCAAACACCCTTAACCATTCTGCCATCCATGTTTTTCTAACTTATAAGGCAACCCAAACATATATATCTAGTATTTCTTTCATCTTAGTTCATCATCTTCTTCACCAAGTTTAAAATCAAACGGGGGCAAAAACTCAACAACAATCGAACGGGTTTTCATTTATGACTTGTAAACAACATGAAACAAAAAAAAAAAAAAATGTGTTCATGATATAAAAAAAATGAGAAAAAAAAACACAAAAAATCCTACTGCTTGCTAGTAGCTAGAAAAAAAAAATTTTGTTTTCAATTTTGAGTTCGTTTTGGACAATCTTTACAACATGAAACATGTTTCAAATCATTCCTAAAATCTATCAAAATCATCAATTTAACTGGAGATATCAAAACAAACTCGAATTTGATTCAAGAACACTTAGTTGACTTTGAAAACCAAAACTTTGACTCTCAAATTAGAAATTGATAGAAAGAATTGAAGATTGAAAACTTACAGATAGTTTAGATAGACATTCCTAACAAGACTGCATTATTACATTTTGAAAATTCATTCGAAATCAAAATATGGTGAAAAAGATGAATGTACAGAGTGTCGAGCTTATTTTTAGTTTTCTATCTTTCTCAAATGCATATATCTATATAAGGAATAAATTTTATTCTGTAATGTACCTTGAAATTAACAGATAACAAATTGTAGACAAGAAACAAAAATTGATAAAAGTTGAGAGTGATCTGCAACTGATTTTGGAAACTGTCTGTGTACTATCCATTTTTTATATATCATTAATATTAATATTAATAATTAATAAATATAAATATATATATATTAATAATAATAACTCTTTTAATATTATTAGTACAAATAATAATAGTATTATAAATAACAAGAATGATGATATTTATTAATCATAATGTTTATAATAATAATAATACTAATATTAATAATAACATTAATGATAATAATAATACTAATAATACTAATATTAATATTAGTATTGAAAATAACAATAATATTACTAATACAACTAATTCTTAACTTGTAATTACATTTAATATACTAACCTTGCATATTATTAATTATGTAATACTTATTTTATATAATAACACATTTGAAAATTTATATATATATATATATATATATATATATATATATATATATATATATATATATATATATATATATATATATATATATTTACATATTTATTTACATATTTATTTACACACAATCGTTCGTGAATCATCGGACATAGTCGAAGGGTAAATGTTATCCATGTAAACAGTTCAAAAATTCTGATACTCACATTACAGACTTTGCTTATCGTGTCGAAATCATATAAAGATTAAGTTTAAATTTAGTCGGAAATTCCCGAGTCATCACAGTACCTACCCGTTAAAGAAATTTCGTCCCGAAATTTGAGTGAGGTGGTCATGGCTAACAATAAAAATGTTTTCATGACCAATATGAGTGGATAATTAGAGGTTTATCATCATTGAATAATAAGGATAAAATAATTCGATTATTCTAAGGATACGAATGAAGCTATCGCAAAAGAGTGAATTGAAGAAAAATAAGATTTTCCTTAGCTTTTGACGTAAACAGGGTTAAATTTAGAAAATGAGGTGCGTCTTAACTTTTGACGTAGTCAGGGTTGAATTCCGAAATTCAAGGGATTTAAAGAAAATCTTCGAAATCTAAAAGATTTGCTTCTTCAGCGAGTAAGGAAATTAAGATCTCTATAATTAAATACGGTGATCTGCCTCAATTACTCTGTATGATATTTCCACTATAAATTAAGCTCTTCCATTCCATTATCCTCACCATTCCTATATTTTGTTTCTTAGTTCATACATCCAAAAGATTGTGAAAATGCTTAATCCAGTTCTGATCCTTGTCCTTATCATGACTATCACCACAATCATTCTCCTTTTCCAACTTTCACCGGAGGAATCTGTTTTCTTCTACTTCGCCCTTGGGGTTATAGTGTTTTTGATTCTCCCGTGTCTTTATGTGGCGATAAACATTGATATACAAGGTTTGTAATTCCTATGTTTGTGATCGGCTTTATATTTTCCTTTATTTTTCGGAGCTCCATGCTCTTGTTTTCTCTTCCCGACTCCAAGTCAAACGAATAATGGTCCAGAATTTGTAGATATAGAGTTTTGAATGATTATAATGTTCTAAGCAGGGTGGAACGTGATAGCACGATTTGCTTTTCAAATTTATCAAAAATACAGACGATAGAACTATCAAGAACATATTCTTCTTGATATGTTTGGAGGTTATGTAGAATGAAAGAGTTATGTAACATGACACATGATGATGGTATAATCTACTGTGAACCATCATCATGTTTCATTAGAAACTCAACATGACTTACTGTAATATAATCACGTTGATCAAGTGTCATTATATTATACTAACTCATGCATCAGTTCCCAACACTACTTCAAAAACATTCATATTTTAAGCTCGAAAGTTTACAGAATATAGAAACTAACAGTTTCTATATGATGTAACATTGATAGCACGAATAGATTATTGATTTCAGATAAGAATAATTATGAAAATATCTTCATAAATATGGAGGATATTTATAATGAAAGATACGATGTTATCTTGGAATTTCTAATATCGATGGATGATGAAGAAGATTTATCCGTAAGGGTTTAGATTCGGAAGCAAGGTATTCGCTAAAGATTTCATCAGAAACAGAATCATTTAGATTCTTTGAAGTCAAACTTATTCTTTGTGATTTGTCCACGGCTTCCTTCATAGTTTCGTATAATTCGCTTTCCGGTACTAAATTTTCTATTGAGTGTTTCCAAAACTCCATTCTTTATCATCAAATTTTAGACAGTTAAGGTCGTGTACAGTTTGTGCTGCTGTATTTCAGCTTTTTCAGAATTTCAGAATGGAAGATCATAATTCTAAGAGATGAATGTTATACATATAACTGTTGATGTAGATATGTTGTGAGTTTTCAAGGTACTGATTGCTGATTCCCGGTAATTGGTATGTCAGTTCTCGTTACAAGATGCGGATGAGTACATGATGAGACTTCAGTAGATATATATAGTGATTTGTCGGAGATATTTAAACCAAGGAGCAACGAGGTTGTTGGTACGTCTGCTGGTAATATGATGGAATATAAAAGGTTTCCCGATAACAATAAAAGAGTACACATATAAATCAAGGTTATAATAAGGTTGTTTCGAATGAAAAGTCGAAGTTGACTTGCTGGAGCTGTGACAAAATTAGCTAATTTGGAAAGGGATTGCAAAGTTATTTTGGGTAATAATAACACTAAAGAAATTAACACAGCTATGTGTTAAATGTTTACTCAGGTTTTCGAGAGTTTCCAGGTGAATAGCTATATGCATCAATATTTTCTTCCGTAAATGAAGTGCGGTTGGTTCATCCTCTCGATTGAGGTATTTTCAAGAATCATGAAAGGTTTGAACGCAGAATGTAATCGTGAATATACAAATGATGTTTAAGACGAAATCAAGTGGCAACTTGAAGAATTGTTTAGTTTCATAGGTTATAATCAATATTTTAATTCATTTTAATTGTCCAATGTTTTTAGTCCACAGTCGATAGTCCACAGTTAAGAATCCACTGATTCATATATAGTTTAATATATAATATTCGAATTAATTAATACGTATCGTGACCCGTATACGTCTCAGACTCGATCACAACTCAAACTATATATATTATTATAGAATCAACCTCAACCCTGTATAGCTAACTCCCGCATTACTGCATATAGAGTGTCTATGGTTACTCCAAATAATATATATAGATGCGTCGATATGATATGTCAAAACCTTGTATACGTGTCCCGATATTTAAAGTGCGTAAAATAAATAACAGAAATTAAATGACGATAAATAAAGTGTGTAATGTAAATAACAGAAATTAAATGACGATAAATAAAGTGCGTAAAGTAAATAACAGAAATTAAATGACGATAAATAAAGTGCGTAAAGTAAATAACAGAAATTAAATGACGATAAATAAAATTGCGAGAATGTAAATTGCGATAAATAAAGTGTAATCAGTTAGCTGGGAACAATTAGTTAGGAACAGTTAGCGTGGATTCTTAACAAAATTTCTCATAGTTAATTTGTTTGTTTCTAACAAATTTTATTTTGTCCAATGTTTTCTTCATTATGCCACTTGTTGGATTATGATAAATCAAAATCCAAATATGAAATTGGATGAATGTGGTTATTATGTGGTGAATGGATTTGTATATCGGTGGACGTAAGTAGGATAGTAAACGACTGTTGAATTAGATTCGAAGAATGTACAGTGTAACTTATTAATGTGAAATCTAAATATTCCTCGGGTATTACCTACCCGTTAAAATATTTTCACCATTAACAGTTTGTACACAAGAATTTTTTTTTTAATTACAATCTTTATGAAAATATATATACATATATATCTTCTTCAGATGTAATCATGGATTTAATGAGTCAATATGATATTAAACTCATTTGATTTACCGTTGGAACAAGAATATATAATTTCTAAAACATTAGAGATTACATAATCGCCATGTCGAACGAAGATAAATGATGTAGAACGATACGTAGAACGATAATTGTACTCAAGGTATAGAATGAGACGTCGAGGCATGGGTTGTTGATGGCACTGGTGTTGTTATTGATGGTACTGTTGGTGCCAGTGATGTTGTTGAAGCTGGTAATTTTTGCACCATATTCTCCAGATTGATTACTCGAGCGCGAAGTTCGTTGACTTCTTCTATTATTTCGGGATGATTGTCGGTTGGTACGAGCGGATGAATAAAGTTTAGAATTTTAGATAGAATACAATCGTGGTGTGATATTCGGGAAATGGGGGTGAAAATGGTGTTTCAGACTGGTTCGCCGGTAAGTGCTTCAGGTTCATTGCCAAGAGGTAAATTCGGTTGGTGGGTGGAAAAGATCGCCTTCCTCTCGTCTCCATCAGTTAAGTCGACTACGAACCCATCAGATGAATTGGGGATGATTGATTGGTTGATTCATTCTGGTGACGTTGCCTCCGGAGCTTAGGTGAACATCCGTGTTGGAATAGCTGTCGGAATAACTATCGGATTAGCTATCGAAGTCTGAGGGACTCGAACTGGTTGAGGGATTCATCTCGTACGATCAGATGAAGTATTTTCGATAAGAAACAGATTATAGGATGTAGATTAGTACCCTGCAATACATAATTCACATATGCGTATACAATACTAAAATCCCATATGTTACGGAGGAATCTACGGAAGTTGTCAGACAAAGTCTACAGTACAAGATATGCTAAGATATGAATTAGCAGATACGCTAAAATACGAATTTTGTCTACACACTATTCATGCAATCATTGCAGTAAGATGTGTCTAGACTAAGAATGATAAGCAGGTAATTTCCTAAGGATGATAAATAGATGATTTTCGACAAAAATGATAAGCAAAACTTTTGACATGCAGACACGGTCGAAGTCCAGACTCACTAATGCATCCTAACGACTATCAGTTAGACTCACTAATGCAAGACCTGGTTCGCTAAGACCACCGCTCTGATACCAACTCTAACGACCCGTCCTAATCTACAAGGACGAATACATTACATTTGGTTACATTGCGAGGTACTAGACCTCTATATGATACATTTTACAAACATTGCATTCGTTTTTGAAAAGACAATCTTTCATTACATCGAAAGTTGACGGCATGCATACCATTTTATAATATATCTAACTATAATTGACTTAATAATAATTTTGATGAACTCAACGACTCGAATGCAACGTCTTTTGAAATATGTCCTGAATGACTCCAAGTAATGTCTCTAAAATGAGCAAGTGCACATCGGAAGATTTCTTTCATACCTGAGAATAAACATGCTTTAAAGTGTCAACCAAAAGGTTGGTGAGTTCATTAGTTTAACATAAATAATCCTTTCATAATTTTAATAGACCACAAGATTTCATACTTCCATTTCTCATAATCATACGTCCCATGCATAGAGACAAAAATATCATTCATATGGATTGAACACCTGGTAACCGACATTCACAATATGTATATAAGAATATCCCCATCATTCCGGGATCCTCCTTCGGACATGATATAAATTTCGTAGTACTAAAGCATCCGGTACTTTGGATGGGGCTTGTTGGGCCCGATAGATCTATCTTTAGAGTTCGCGTCAATTAGGGTGTTTGTTCCCTAATTCTTAGATTACCAGACTTAATAAAAAGGGGCATATTCGATTTCGATCATTCAACCATATAATGTAGTTTCGATTACTTGTGTCTATTTCGTAAAACATTTATAAAAGCGATGCATTCTCAGTCCCAAAAATATATATTGCAAAAGCATTTAAAAAGGGAGTGATGAAACTCACTATAATGTATTTTGTAGTAAAAATACATATGACGACATTGAACAATGCAGGGTTGGCCTCGGATTCACGAACCTATATCAAGTATTAACACATTATAGTATAAATCAATTAAGTTTATATATTTGTTATGTATTAATTATTCTTATAATATATTATGATACTTATTTGATATTTAATTAATGTTATATCAATAATATTAGTTGAAACATAATTTTTATGTAATATTAGTATATTTTATGTTATAATATATTTACATATATATCTTTTGTTTTGCAAAATTAATAATCGTAGAAATACCTGACTAAGGGTAATAATAATAATACTAATAGTATGATACTAGTAATAATAATGATAATAATGATTATCATACTTATATGGTGATAATAATATTTATAATACTAATAATAACAATCATAATAACAATACTATTAAATGATCATAAATTCTTATTTTAGTAATAATAATAGTAATAATTATATTACTACTAATAATAACAATAATAATAATAATATTAATTTTAGAAATGAGAACTACCTTCAAAGAGCTTTTCTAAAAAAAACTGCCCCAAACAGGGCTCGAACTCGAGACCTCTCGCCCACCCGTAAACACCCTTAACCATTCTGCCATCCATGTTTTTCTGACTTATAAGGCAACCCAAACATATATATCTAGTATTTCTTTCATCTTAGTTCATCATCTTCTTCACCAAGTTTAAAATCAAACGGGGGCAAAAACTCAACAACAATCGAACGGGTTTTCATTTATGACTTGTAAACAACATGAAACAAAAAAAAAAAAATGTGTTCATGATATAAAAAAAATGAGAAAAAAAAACACAAAAAATCCTACTGCTTGCTAGTAGCTAGAAATTTTTTTGTTTTTGTTTTCAATTTTGAGTTCGTTTTGGACAATCTTTACAACATGAAACATGTTTCAAATCATTCCTAAAATCTATCAAAATCATCAATTTAACTGGAGATATCAAAACAAACTCGAATCTGATTCAAGAACACTTAGTTGACTTTGAAAACCAAAACTTTGACTCTCAAATTAGAAATTGATAGAAAGAATTGAAGATTGAAAACTTACAGATAGTTTAGATAGACGATTCCTAACAAGACTGCATTATTACATTTTGAAAATTCATTCGAAATCAAAATATGGTGAAAAAGATGAATGTACAGAGTGTCGAGCTTATTTTTAGTTTTCTATCTTTCTCAAATGCATATATCTATATAAGGAATAAATTTTATTCTGTAATGTACCTTGAAATTGACAGATAACAAATTGTAGACAAGAAACAAAAATTGATAAAAGTTGAGAGTGATCTGCAACTGATTTTGGAAACTGTCTGTGTACTATCTATTTTTTATATATCATTAATATTAATATTAATAATTAATAAATATAAATATATATATATTAATAATAATAACTCTTTTAATATTATTAGTACAAATAATAATAGTATTATAAATAACAAGAATGATGATATTTATTAATCATAATGTTTATAATAATAATACTAATATTAATAATAACATTAATGATAATAATAATACTAATAATACTAATATTAATATTAGTATTGAAAATAACAATAATATTACTAATACAACTAATTCTTAACTTGTAATTACATTTAATATACTAACCTTGCATATTATTAATTATGTAATACTTATTTTATATAATAACACATTTGAAAATTTAATATATATATATATATATATATATATATATATATATATATATATATATATATATATACACATATATATTTACATATTTATTTACATATTTATTTACACACAATCGTTCGTGAATCATCGGACATAGTCGAAGGGTAAATGTTATCCATGTAAACAGTTCAAAAATTCTGATACTCACATTACAGACTTTGCTTATCGTGTCGAAATCATATAAAGATTAAGTTTAAATTTAGTCGGAAATTCCCGAGTCATCACAATCTAAAAGATATTTATGACCAAAGCTCGCTGAAACTAAATTAAAGATAACCAAACCAAAACGAAATCAAAGCAACTAACAATTATTTAATCGCAACAAAACGAAACAAGATCTAGACAAAGACACAAAATAAAGCACTAAGAAAAAAACTACCGATGCTAATATAGTTACTAAGCTTCTCTAGTCTATGTTAAAGCCGTCCAATTTTTTTTTTTTTTTTTTTTTTTTTTTTTGAAAAGCAAGCAATATATACCACGGGGGAAACAACGAGAGTACTACAACGGATACAAAGGAAAGAACGAGAAATCTAACCTAGCCGAATAAAAGAACAAACCAACGAGAATACTATATACATTGAAAAAAAATGCATAAAATGCAACAAACAAACGAAACCAATTTAGTATCAATTGATTACATGACAAAGTTTAAAATTAAAGTTTAATTTAATTTTAACTGCTATTAAATTAAAGTTTAAAATTCTTCATTAACTACAATCTTCGTCAATCAAATATCATACCCATCAACTAATTTAGTATCAATTGATTACATGACAAAGTGAATATCTATAATGGAACAAACAAAATAGTAACATGGACTATTTAAATGGAATGGAAATTGAGTATTGAGTATTATTTTTTAAAATAGATGGAAGTTTGTTGTTTGTTAAAAAACTAATTATTTTAAGACTATATTGATAGTATTGGAACATTTGTTAAAAATATAATGCATGGTTAGTGGTCTCTCTGTCTTTGTCTTTGCATAGAGTTTAATATGAGAGTTCTAAAGTATGTTACTCGAGGTCTTAATATTCCCAACCCATAAATGCATGAAAACAACAAAAAACGTTTAAAAGACATCGCACACAAATGCATGTAATTTAACATAAAATATGTTAGATATATATAGGTTCTAGAAAATGCATAATGAACCCCGATTCTTGTGTGTTACTGCACAATGTTTTTTCTTAGTATAAAGTTCATTTATACAAAAAACAAACTAAATAAAATACTCGTACTTTTAAAGTAAGAAGCTTAAAAAATTCGAGCTTTTATTTACATATATATCACACTTGTTTATGAGTCATATTAACCCTTGTTTAACTTTAATCAATGGCACATTATCCACTCTGTGTATCTTGTTCCTCAAGTGAAGTTACATAAAAGAAACTTTAACTAGAAAGCTGTTACTCCATTTACTTATTTACTTAAAAGTATAATGAGATGTGTAAGTGTGCAATTTGGTGCCAAAAATCGAGTAAACATGGTTACGAAAAAAGGGGGAACGTATGAAAACTGGTGATGGAGACTTGAGATAATGAGTTAATTTTAATTTGTTTTTTTTTTTTTTTTCCCGAAAAGCAAGATAGTACTTTTATTAATATAGAAAGTTACAAGATTTAGTATGCGAGAGCATACTATAGATACATGAAACTAAAAGAACAACCACTTTGGTATTTAGCATTTGGCAGGTGACAACTATATTTGTATTTGTATTTGTATGGTAGCTTTGACTCCTTGGAATAGGGTTGTTCATCGGTTCAGTTTTCGGTTTGTTCGGTGTATTCGGTTTTGAATTTTTTTGGGCAAAACCGAAAACCGAACCGAAAACCGAATTTAAAGTTGAAACCGAACCGAACCGAAAACCGAATTCGAATTCGGATTCGGTTCGGTTTTCGGTTAAAACCAAATATTATAAAAAATTTGAGAACAATGATAGTTTAATTTTGGCATTACTACTATCTTAGTTATTTAAATAACAAACCTAAAACAATGACATACTATTAAATTATCAAGAATTCGATGATTTATTATGACGTTTACTGCTTCTATTATTAAGAAGAAGAACATAATAATTTGAGTAATATAATTATAATATGAGCTACCAAATCGTCATATTGATGAGAAACAATTTTATTGATTAGATCCCAAATTATAATGACATTAAAACATAGATATACAAATTAAATATATAAAAATTTTGAATTCGGTTTTGAATTCGGTTTTCGGTTAAACCGAATTCAGAATTTTCAAAACCGAACACCGAACCGAAAACCGAATTCAAATTCGGTTTCGGTTTTGACTCGATCCGAAAACCGTTTTTCAAATTCGGTTTTGTTTTTTCCAGTTTGGTTTCGGTTTGGTGTTCGGGTTAAACGGTTTCAAACCAAATACTGACCACCCCTATCTTGGAATAAAAACGTTGTTATTTGAAAACATTGGGTCAAAACAGGTGTATTACGGAGTAGTATACCAAAATTTATAACATCGTATACATGGAATTATATTACTGTTTATAATTATAATGGAAGAATATACAACTACATATTCGAGCTTCAATACTGCCGCAAGAACTCTTTTTCTTGGAAAGACATAACTAATACACCCTATACGAATTTTTTCATCAATACTTACATATATCCATCTCTAGACTCGAACCCACAACCTCTTACTTGAAAGGATTACCTCAATATATTGCCAAGTAAATGTTTCTTTGATTGAGTCATAGAACTAGTTAGTATTTGTAGATAATAACTAGAACGTTTAACTATATCTGATTATACTGTTAGTCCTCTTTATCAATTTTACATCGGATCATGTTTAATAAATTCGATTAATATAAATAGTTGAACCCCGTAACTAGAACTGGTTAGTAGTTAAAGCCAGTAACTTTAATAAACTTTAGATTCAAATGAACTTGAAGGGTTATAGAGGTGTAATGTAAAATAAAAATTACAGAATCAAAGATTAATTGGGGAGTTGACAAGAATTGACTGGTCAAAGGTGTTCTAACTGGCCAGTAGAAATGACCGGTAAATATATATGCCACTAGTGACATTTTGGGTGTGTTTGGGTGAGGAGCTTATTGGAGCTTACGGGAGTTTATTGGAGCTTAAGCTTATGATTTTAATAAGCTTCAAGTCATAAGCTTTGTTTGGTAGACAAAAAAAGTAGAGCTTATGAAAATCATAAGCTCTAGAAAAATAAGCTACTTTTAGTAGCTTATGAAAAAAAGTAGAGCTTATGAACTGAAAAATAAGCTCCAGCTAGTTTACCAAACACTTATAGAAAATAATAAGCTCCAGCTACCAACTTTAAAAAAAACTCCAGCTCCAGCTCTATCTCATAAGCTCCAGCTCCAGCTACAGCTACAAGCTCCAGCTCCAGCTACAGCTACAAGCTCCAGCTCCAGCTACTTTCATCCAAACACACCCCTTGACTAACTTTAATCACTCGTTAATTGAAATAATTTTAATAAATCGATTGAATTTGCACGCCCCACCCTCTAATGATATCAGAGTCAGACAACTCTTTCACGACGGTGGGATAGACGAAATGCTAAGAAAAAAAAATTAAAATTAAGCATTTCATCTATCCTACCGTCGTGAAAAAGCTGTCTGGCTCTCATACCATTAGAGGGTGGGGCGTGTAAATTCAATCCATTTATTAAAATTATTTCAATTAACATATCTTCCATATAATTAAATATGAAATCTTTATTACATATACTAACTATAGAAGTAAACCACATAATTGAAAATATAAAAACATATAATTATGACTATTAAATTTAAAAACTTTCTTTTGTTAATTAAAAATTTTCTTATAATAACTTATATTATTATAACAAGATGAATTATTTTTAAATTACTTTAAAATAAAAAGACTGAAAAGATTTATACCTTAGATCTTTTTTGACCGAAGTACTATCGGGTCACACTAATGGACTTTTACCAGGCATTTCAGCCTCAACCTATCTTCGTGAATAGGTAACTTCCCTTTAGCTCCTTCGGTAATAGCCAACACAACCTAATTTCGTTTTCTACGTTAGGCGTATGGATTAAGATACAAATTTTATAGGATGTTTCTATTTAAGTAAGATAGAAATAAGACATTGTGATCATGATTAATACAATATATAAGAAAAGTTGAAGTTTTATTCAAGCATGTTGAAAGAGTACATGGAAAGTGAAATTGAAAAGTACGTACATGAAAACAAAGAAAAATACAAGATAAGAGAATTTGTCCCACTTCTCTATTATATATCTTATTTATATTACAAAAGATTCCTGACAACTAAAAGCCTACTTTGTCATTTTTATGACACTTGGGGTATGACTTTATGAGTAAGTGTGGAGACAGAACACAGCTCGCTGGGTTTTATGTTTCTGGCCTGGATTCCAGCTCCATGCGATCGCATGGAGTTGCAGTGCAAACTCCATGCGATCGCATGGGGTCCGGGTACAGTACTTTTTCCCTTTTTTTTTTTTTTTTTATAAAAACCTTATACTTATTAAAACATATAATTAAATAAAAATTAAAATTTTGTTTCTTTTTAGGATGAGGGCGTTTCGGATCGTTGTCCTAGTCTGTCCCTCGACAAAATTTTAAAATTTGTCAATTCAAAGCGTGGTTTTAAAAGTAAAGATTTTTGGGTTTTTTAAATGTTTTTGACATACTTTAATTCAATAAGATTAAAAATAATGATAATAAAAGTTCTCGTCCCTCTCTTGGGTAGAGCAATTTCGGTTCAACGATCTAGTCTTCAACTCACGACGAATTTTTAGAAATCAATTTTTAACTTAGCGAAATAAAGTAAATTTTTGTTTTTAAATTCACACCAAACTTAAATTTAAAATGCATAAAATTAAAAATTCATATTATTAAAATTACAAATTCACACCAAATTTATATTATATTTTTATTTTTATACATACAAAATTATATTAAAAATATTAATTTTTTCAAATATTTATAAATTTAAATATATTGATTTTAAAAGGTTTACAATATTAATTTAATATTAATTTTAAAAACAAAGTAAAAATAAAATTAAAAATCTTTTTGGTCTTTTATCCCACTTTAATCAATCAAATATTATCAAAAATATACGCCCCTCTTTTCGGTAAAGTAATTTCGGTTCCATAACCTAGTTTAACTCATGACGAATTTTTGAAATATTTTGGGTTGAATGATTAAAGATATTTATACCTTAAAAATAAATGGTAAATTTCGCAGTGATGTAATAAATTTTTGCATGATATCAATAATTTCGGTCGCAAAACCTAATTTTATTGAATACTAATTTAATACTTTATAGCGAACGATTTAGCGTTTATTATCAAAAGGTTAAAAGCAATAAAAATAAACATAAAAACTGTACATACTTACCTGTGAAATAGAATTCTTAGTGACCTGCTTTAGCCCACTCATAAGATAGTCGGACTAATTGGTTTTTCATAGCTACATAGGCGTAACCTCGAGCATTCAACGTTTTTTCTTCGAAACATATGAACGGTCCATCTCTGCATAAAGTAACGAATTCGGTATTGGAATATGTCTGATTCGTCCAGCATTTTCCTTCGTGTGACCATTTTCCGCATTTGTGACATCTTTCAAGGTGTCGTGCTCTTCTTTTCGCTGCGGATTTTGATTTTCCTTTACCAAAATGTAACTTATTATTTTCGTTCCTGGATTCTTTTCTTACTCCGTCCAATTTGCCTCTGATTAATGATACCAATTCACTTGGAAGGGTGTCATTATTACGTTTAGTGATCAAAGCGTGTAGCATTAGACCATGGTTTAGTTCACAGGAAGTCTTCATCTCGTAAAACCTAAAAAAATAAAAATTCAGAATGGGGGGAGAAGACTAGTTCTTTAGGGTCTGCTAGGGAAAGACCATTCGGATTCCATTCTCGAGAACTACACGAAAACAGAATATCTAACTCTAACAGAAATATATATTACCCTAAAAAGATTCGAACCTTCCCACACTTAGTTAGATGTGGTGTTGAAATTGTGATTAACTTCGTTGTCGACTTCCATCGGACTATCTATGTAATGTTTAACTCTGTGACCATTAACCTTAAATTCAATTCCATTTGAATTTATTAATTCTACTATTTCGTATGGAAAAACTCTTTTGACTATGAATGGTCCAGACCATCTTGATTTTAATTTTCTAGAAAATAGCTTGAATCATGAATTGAAAAGAAGAACTCTGTCTCCTTCTTTAAATTCTTTTGAACTTCCGATTCTTTTATCATGCCATTTCTTTGTTCTTTCTTTATAGATTAACGAATTTTCATATGCTTCTTGTCTTAATTCTTCTAATTCGTTTAATTGACTTAACCGTAGACGTCCAGCTTCATGTAAATCAAGATTACATGTCTTCAAAGCCCAAAATGCTTTGTGTTCAATTTCTACTGGAAGATGACATGCTTTTCCGTAAACTAGTCTAAAAGGTGTGGTTCCAATTGGAGTTTTGTAGGCTGTTCTAAAAGCCCAGAGTGCATCCTCCAATTTCATGGACCATTCCTTTGGATTTGATCCTACAGTTTTTTCTAGAATACGTTTTAAAGCTCGGTTGGTATTTTCAACTTGTCCACTTGTTTGTGGATGATAAGCGGTTGAAATTTTATAAGTTACTCCATATCTTTTGAGAACTTTCTTAAGTTGATTATTACAAAAATAAGTACCCCGATCACTTATTAAAGCTTTCGGTGTTCCAAACCTAGCAAAAAGACATTTTAAAAAGTTGACTACAACTCGTGCATCGTTAGTCGGGAGAGCTTGTGCTTCCGCCCATTTAGATACATAATCAATGGCAACGAGAATATAGAGATTATTATGAGATTTTGGAAATGGACCCATAAAGTCAATACCCCAAATGTCAAATACTTCACATACTTGAATGACATTTTGTGGCATTTCATCACGTTGACTTATTTTTCAGGCCCTTTGACAAGCATCACAGGATTTGCAAAGAAGGTGTGCGTCTTTGAAAATTGTAGGCCAATAGAATTCAGCATCGTAAACTTTTCTTGCTGTTAGTTGAGGCCCATAATGCCCTCCTGTTGATCCTGTGTGACAATGGTTTAAGATTTGACTAGCTTCATCTCTAAATACACATCGGCGTATTATTCCATCAGGACAACTTTTAAACAAATGTGGATCTTCCCAGAAATAGTGTTTTATATCACTAAAGAATTTCTTTCGTTTTTGGTACGATAATCCATTTTCAAAGAATCCACATACTAAGTAGTTTGCATAGTCTGCAAACCATGAAATTTCATTATAATCTATCTTCAATAGATATTCATCAGGAAAGTTGTCTTGTATGGCCGATTCATTTAGAACTTCTAATTCAGGATTTTCAAGACGAGAAAGATGATCAGCGGCGAGATTTTCTGCTCCCTTTTTATCTCGGATTTCAATATCGAACTCTTGTAAGAGTAAGATCCAACGGATTAATCTTGGTTTGGCATCTTGTTTCAAAAATAGGTATCTAAGAGCAGAATGGTCGGTATAGACCACTGTTTTAGCTAGAACGAGATATGAACGAAATTTGTCAAAAGCAAAGACAATAGCAAGGAGTTCTTTTTCAGTAGTTGTATAGTTTGTTTGTGCTCCTTGTAACGTCTTACTAGCATAATATATAGGTTGAAATGGTTTTTCAATCCTTTGACCTAAAACGGCTCCCATTGCAAAATCACTTGCATCGCACATTAGTTCAAACGGTAGATTCCAATTTGGTGTTATCATGATCGGTGCATTAGTGAGTTTTTCTATAAGAATATTAAAAGATTTGTTGCATTTATCTGAAAAGATGAATGGAGCATCCTTTTCTAGGAGTTTATTCATAGGAGTGGCAATTTTAGAAAAATCTTTTATGAAACGTCGGTAAAAACCGGCATGCCCTAGAAAACTCCTAACTCCTCTAACATTGGTGGGATGTGGAAGTTTAGCAATTACATCTACTTTAGCTCTATCCACTTCGATTCCTTCCTTTGAAATTTTATGTCCAAGAACGATGCCATCTTTAACCACGAAATGGCATTTCTCTCAATTAAGTACTAGATTTGATTGTTCGCATCTAATAAGCATTCGTTCAAGATTAACTAGACATGATTCAAATGTATCACCGAAGACTGAAAAGTCATCCATGAAAACTTCCATGCATTGTTCTATCATGTCGTGAAAAATTGCCATCATGCACCTTTGAAAGATTGCAGGGGCGTTGCAAAGTCCAAATGGCATGCGTTTGTAAGCAAAAGTACCATAAGGGCACGTGAATGTGGTTTTCTCTTGGTCCTCGGGTGCTATTGGAATTTGAAAATATCCGAAAAAACCATCAAGAAAACAATAGTAACTATTTCCGGCTAATCTTTCCAACATTTGATCAATGAAAGGTAATGGAAAGTGATCTTTTCTGGTGGCGTCATTTAATTTTCTATAATCGATACAAACACGCCATCCTATTACAGTCCTAGTAGGAATAAGCTCATTTTTCTCATTTGTGATGACAGTCATGCCACCCTTCTTAGGTACGCATTGAACTGGGCTTACCCATGGACTATCAGAAATTGGATAAATTAAACCTGCATCAAGTAGTTTAATAATTTCTTTCTTAACAACATCTTGCATATTAGGATTTAGTCTTCTTTGGCGTTGCACATACATTTTATGACCTTCTTCCATAAGGATTTTATGTGTGCAATACGAAGGACTTATTCCTTTAATATCATGAATCTTCCATGCAATAGTTGGTTTATGAGCTTTTAGCACGGAAATGAGTTGAGATTTTTTATTTTCAGTAAGAGAAGACGATATTATTACAGGTAATTCAGTTTCACCATGTAAATAAGCATATTCCAAATGGTTTGGAAGTGGCTTTAACTCTAATGTCGGTGATTCTTCTATCGATGATTTGTATCGATATCTGTCTTCCTCTTTTAGCATTTGAATTTCTTCTGTTGTTGGTTCATATCCATTAGCCATAAGTGTAGCTAACATTTCAGTTTCATCAATTGGTTCAGTTCCTTCTCCTAAAGAACATTCTCCTGTTCCTTGTAATTCTGGAAATTCTTCTAACAATTCTGCATGTGAATCTATAGTTTGAATATAATAACATGTATCATCTGCAGATTGCGGTTGTTGCATGGCTCTATCAACTGAAAAGGTAACACTCTCATCCTCTATAATTAGGGTCAGTTTCTTACCGAACACGTCTATCATTGCTTTAGTCGTGTTTAAGAATGGTCTTCCTAATATGAGAGGAACTTGAGAATCTTCTTCCATGTCCAGAATAACAAAATCTACTGGAAATACTAAAGTACCAACTTTAACTAGCATGTTTTCCATTATCTCTCTAGGATATTTTACTGATCGATCGGCTAGTTGTATACTTATTCTTATTGGTTTCAATTCTCCAAGGTCTAGTTTAGCGTATAGTGAATACGACATTAAATTTATACTAGCACCTAAGTCTGCCAATGCTTCTATTGAACTAAGACTACCCAAAAAACATGGAATTGTGAAACTTCCTGGATCTGATAATTTTTCTGGTATCTTATTCAACAGCACTGCAGAACAATTTGCATTCATAGTAACAGCCGAGAGTTCTTCCATTTTCTTTCTATTTGTGATTAGATCTTTCAAAAATTTAGCATATCTAGACATTCCTGAAATCACATCAATGAAAGGAAGATTGACATTTATTTGTTTAAACATATCCAAGAATTTGGA
The DNA here is from genome assembly GCF_046630445.1 of Rutidosis leptorrhynchoides. Classification (NCBI taxonomy): domain Eukaryota; kingdom Viridiplantae; phylum Streptophyta; class Magnoliopsida; order Asterales; family Asteraceae; genus Rutidosis; species Rutidosis leptorrhynchoides. The sequence continues at coordinate 630,350,139 of NC_092333.1, forward strand.
TTGCTCGACTTCAAGTCTTTCTTTTCTCATCTTACTCGGGTAAGGAAGTGGTGGTTGGTATGGTTTAACATAAGGTTTAGCCTTAACTGTGTTATCTTCATTATCCTTTTCAACTACCGGTTGTGTTTTCTTTTCTTGATCAGATTGTGGTTCTTGTGGAGTAGGAATGGAATCATCAGAAATTACAGGTATTTCAGGTGGTTTAAGTGTAATACCACTTCTCGTGGTAATGGCTTTAGCTGTTTCATTCCGGGGGTTAGCATTTGTATCACTAGGTAAACTTCCCAGTTTTCTTTCACCTATCAACCTTGCTAGGGTTGCTTACTTCTTGTTTCAGATTTTGAATAGAAGCTTGTTGATTTCTAAATGCTTGAGCATTTTGTTCATTCGTTTGTTTCTGAGATGTGAAAATTGCATTTGAGATTCAACTAGCTTCGACATCATATCTTCTAAATTTGGATTTTTATCATCGGTTTGTGGTGGTTTATTTGAAAAAATAGGTCTTTGCTGATTGTAAGTATTATTGGATACTTGTTGATTGCTAGGACCTTGTTGATTGTTGTATGGAACATTTCGGTTATAATTCTGGTTTTGATTGTAGATCGGTCTTGGCGGTTGATAATTATTCTGATAATTATTTCCAGGCCTTTGGTTTATGTATGAAACATTCTCTCTTTGTTCCATTGTTAGTTCAATACTGAGACAATCTTTTGTTAAATGTGGTCCTCCACACTGTTCACAACTAATTCGTATTGAGTGAATATCTTTAGTCATCTTTTCGATTCGTCTCTCGACAGCATCTATCTTTGCGGAAATGGAATCTAAGTCATGGCTAGAATCGGCTCTAGCTGCTTTAGATGATCTAACGATATCTTTTTCTTGGTGCCACTCATGTGAGTGGGAAGCTTATCAATAATTTTATAAGCGTCAGTTGCGGTTTTCTTCATAATAGAACCACCAGCTGCTATATCGATGTCTTTTCTTGTAGTGATGTCGCATCCTTGGTAGAATATTTGTACTATTTGACAAGTGTCTAAACCATGTTGCGGACATCCTCTTATCAACTTTCCAAATCTTGTCCACGCCTCATATAGAGTTTCATTTGGCTTTTGTGTGAACGTAACTATTTCTCCTTGAAGTCTCACGGCTTTAGATGCAGGAAAGAATTGTTTAAGAAATTTTTCAACTAAAACGTCCCATGTATCAATCGCCCCTTCAGGTAACGATTCTAACCAATCTTTGGCTTCTCCCTTTAAAGTCCAGGGAAATAACATGAGATATATCTATTCATCCTCCACTTCTCGGATTTTAAATAGAGTGCAGATCCTATTAAAGGTTCGAAGATGTTCATTTGGATCTTCCTTCGGTGTACCACTAAATTGGCATTGATTTGTTACCATGTGTAGGATCTGTCCTTTGATTTCATAATCTGGCGCATTAATGCCTGTTTGAGCAATTGTGTGACCTTGGCCAGTGCGTTTAGCTCTCATTCGGTCTTCCATACTTAGATGTTCCAGATTCTCCATGATTGAATTTGTTGAATCTGAATCACTAGAGGATTCTGATTTAATGGTTCATTCCTCAACAATCTCTGTTTGAATGATTGGTGGTTTCAGAGGAAAGATTAATGGTTCAGGATCTCTGAATTGTCCCTGAATATTCTCCGGGTTCTCAATTGTGAGGTCGGGTTCAAAAAATGGATTATCGGAAATTTGAATTGGAGTACTTGGTCGACTAGATGACGATTCTAAAGAAAAATCAACGGCGACAATATTTGCTAGATGTCTTGATCGAGTTACAGGTGGTGAACGTACAAAAGGTGGTGAACGTTTTGCTCGGTGCATTCACTGAATATCCTATTAATTATAAAAGATAAAAATTATATAAGTTATCAAATTAATAAACTTTTCTGCTTTTGCCCACGTTTCGAATAGCCAATAGATGCAGCCGGGAGCCAGAACCCTTTAAATCGGAAGCTCACAACTCAGCCACTAACAAATCCAACTATTACTACGAAGCAGAAAATTTGGATGTCTATCAATTCAACCACTTAAAATAATTTTTCGTTGAAGTTTAAAGAAATTTTAGATAAGAAATAGAAAAAAATCTAAGTCCTAAAAACTAGAGCGGCGAAAAATAAGAAAAAAAAGAGCGCGTCGAAAAATGTCGAAAAATAAAAGGTAGAAAAATAATAGACGTCGAAAAATAAAAAGGAACTAAAAACTAAGAATTAAAAGTTGCGTCTAAAGATATTAAAGCTTAAAAGAAAAACTATATCCCAAATGGCAATAACTTAAAAAGGTACTAAAATATAAAAATGGCGTCGCAAATTTCTAAAGCACCTAAATCTTAGTCTAAAGAAAAAGCACTTGAGGGATTTTACGGCAAAGCCTAAAAATCTAGAAATAAAAATAACTATGGTAAAAACGATAACTTAAGACTAAATACGAGCGAAAAATACAAATATTTCGCTAAAACGAATAAAAAGATACAAAATATAAAAATAAACTTAAAGTTGTAAAAAGTACAATTTTTGTAAAAATATTATTTTTATATTATTTATTTTATAAAACTATTAATTTTATAATTTATTAAAACTAATTAATACTTAAAATACAAATTAATTAAAAACTAAACAAATTAATTAAATAATCTAAACCTAATTAGGGTTATAATAATAATAATTATAAATTAATTAAAACACTAAATTGGTCGGCTGAGGTTTCAGACCAGTCAAATCACCTCATGCGATCGCATGAGTTGTTAGTTGATTTTTCATGCGGTTGCATGAGCTGCGGATCCGGGCCAAATGCTGGGCTGCTACAGTGTAGTGGCCCGAATGTTTTTTTTTTTTCTATTTTATATTATTACAAAATATTTAAATAGAATTTATATTTTTACAAACTAAAAATAAAAATAAAGAAATTTTATAAAACTTATATATTTAACAAACTCTTAAAAATACTTAAATTTTATTTTTCTTTATATATTTTTGTATTTTTTTTAAAAAAACGTATATTTTTACCAAATAAAAACTTAATAAAACTTTAATAATTTTTTTTTATATAGCGTTGCGCTTCGTTTAAGCAAGAATTTCCCCGGCAGCGGCGCAAAAAATACTTGATGTTTTGCGAGGGGTATATGAAATAGTATTAAATTTTACAAGGAAATACTATTAAATACGATACAATTTTACACAAGATATTTATTTATTTATAGAGTGGATATACCTAAACCTTGCTACAACACTTATAGGCAGTGTACCTAATCGTACAGTAGTGTAGTTTTTAGTAAGTCCGGTTCGTTCCACAGGGATCTTTTAAACAAGCTTAACGCTATATTTTTAAAAACTATATTTGTAAAAAAATACAAAAATATATAAGTAATATTATTATTATAAAAAGGGGGTTTTTACCGTTTAATGACCGGTTTGTCGATTTTTAACCTTAAGTCGCAGTTAAAACCTAATGTAAAATATTAAAAATAAATATAACTTAATTTAAAGCGTAAATTAAATAACGATAATGAAATTGCGATAAATAAAAGTGCGATAAAATAAAATTGCGATAATTAAAGAGTACGATAATTAAAAGTGCAATTAAATACAATGACAATAAATAAAAGTGCGATAATTAAAAGTGCAATTAAATATGAAATAAAAGAATTATGCTTATTTAAACTTCCGTAATCATGATGTTCGACGTGTTGATTTTAGTTTATTACCATGGGTTAATTGTCCTTTCTCCTGGATTATTCAATATGTCCATACGGATTTGTCCGTAATAGTCCATTAGTCATAATTATAAAGTGCGGAGTTCTTCGTCAAATTATTCTTATTCCCGAAGTCAAATATTCCAACTAATTGGGGATTCGAATTGTAACAAGGTCTTAATACTTTGTTTAATGAATACACCAGGTTATCGACTGCGTGTAAACCAAGGTTTTACTACTTTGTTAACAATTACACCAATTACCCTTAAATGTAATCCACCTCTGTTTCAACAAGTCTATTAACTATTAATCCAGTTCCGTGTCCGGTAAAATGAACAATTATTGGTATTTATAGATATCCCGCCCACCGTGCCCAGTCAAGCGTATGTGGTTATATATAAATACGTCAAATTATAAGTCTATATATTAAATTAACGAGGTATCATTTAGTTAATATAAAACCCATTAATAGCCCATAGTCTAATTTCCACAAGTGTCGTTCTTTTGTCCAAACCCCAATTATGGTCCAAACCCCAATTATCCAATTTTAATTTTTAGCCCAACATCATGATTACTTCGGCATTAAATAAGCATAATAATAACTTTGCTACGAGACATTAATTTAAAAATAACATTAACCATAACTTACTGTAATTAAAAATAGCTTAGCGTTACACGGACAGAATTTCGACTTACACCCTTACAACATTCGCTAACATACCCTTATTATTAGAATTAAAATTAAAATTAAAATTATAATATAAATATAAATATATATACGTTGATAGATGAAAGGAAAAAGATGTGTTAAAGTTCGAGCAAAACCGCGAAATTTATAGGCATGTGGCCACAAAAAGTTGCCCATGCGATCGCATGGAAAACAAGCCTACAGGCCATGCGATCGCATGGAGGTAGGTACCAGCTCACATAAGTTTGTTTTCTTGTTTGCCGACGTTTATAATATATAATATAATATATATATATATATTAATTTTAAGAATTAATTATATATTATATTATATTCATGTGCATAGTTGACTTGTAATTTTTAGTCCGTTGCGTCGAGCGTTGTGAGATGACTCTGGTCCCGGTTCCGGTTTTTCGAACGTCCTTGCGTACAATTTAATATCTTGTACTTTGCGTTTCGTATCTTGTACTCTTATAATTTTGAGACGTTTCTCATCAATAATTTGAATCACTTTGATTGTACTTTGTACTTTTGAGCTTTTTGGTCGTTTGCGTCTTCAATTCATCGAATCTGTCTTTTGTCTTCACCTTTTATTATTTAAACGAATATCACTTGTAAATAGAACAATTGCAACTAAAAGCTTGTCTTTCTTGAGGGATAATGCTATGAAATATATGTTCGTTTTTAGCATTATCAAAACCTTAATTCATGCACCTGACATTGCTAAAGTTACATCATAAAGGTTACCACTCGGTTATGATTCCATCAGAATCCACAATTCAAACCTATATAACCAATAACTTACACAAAGTCTAGGTACATTACCTCTGTCAGTACCAAGTCAGCAAGGTCAACTTTCGATCAAAATCCTCCAAAATTCAAAACAGACTATCAATCACTACGTCTCCTCCGACTCCTGAAACTACTGTATGATTTACCATGATGTATTTTCATTGGCCAGGCGTAATACATCATCCCAAATCATACCTTCATTTCGGGTATTTCGGAGCAAGACCCTAATCAAATCCGTCAATCCATCGCAGTCATATTTACTCTGATCACTGACAGTTATAAAATCCACTAATAACCAATATATTCTAAACTCGGGGTTTCTAAATTTGTTATCTGATTACAACTATCTTGGCACATTTTCATTGTTCAGATGTACCGAACTAATCCTTCTTTTGCAACACACTAGTAAATTCCAACAATTCTCTTTAAGTCCTCTATAGTCATAATATTCTCGATCATGGTATTATCAATTACATCGATTCATCCTTAAGTAATACTAATCACAACTTCACTCACAGTCGGACACTCACCCTAGTCTTCGGGTCAACTCACACCTAAAACTCATTCCTCGGTCTGGTCAAAGTCCGTCTCTATCTACTCAAGAGACCAATATAAGAGAACCACCTACATTTACATTCTAAGGACCACACACAACGTCACGTCAGGACAAAGAAAGAAAGACGGTTCCTTAGGACAACCGGGTCCTATACAACAAGTCCAGTCATACTAAGATACTACAGGCCTAGTCACATCTACTCGTTCACTTTCTTCCAACATAAAGACTACACGTCACACAACCACAAACTAAGGATCAAGTCTCTGGTTAAGTCATAAGGGAACTACGACCCTAAAACAGTCCCTATGGGCACCACGTGTGTCCCACCGGTTAATAGCCAACGATAAAGAAAAAGGCTTCCTACAAGTCTTAATTCCCACTAACGGATCTTGCATAGCAGCATAAACTAAATCTAGACTATCAGGCCAATCGCATTTAGTATATATATCCAATACCTAAAGCATGACACTACAACAACAATACTAACATGTCAACATGTTACACGCATTACAAGTAACATGTCTCAACTAATATGGCAAACCTGCACAATAATTAAGCCACTATGTACTACTAAATAGGAAACTAGACTAAGGCCATTTAAACAGTTTCCTCTATACCAATCAACAATGTCTAGCATAAATATCCACAAGACGACTTACTACATGCAACCACTAATTACCAATTGTAATAATAAAATTTACAAAAAATGTAATAAACACATACCGGCATTCAAGTCGTCATATGTATCACAAGCTTCTGCCAGCATCTAGTATGCTCCAACTGTATCCACTGTGGGGTTCCTTATCTCTTGTCTGTCTACAAGAGCAGAAGATTACCCGGCTGATAAAACCTGTGCCCCGGACCCTGCCCCAGAACTCTATCTATGATTTGTCGAACACCAAGATGCTCTGAATCCCATATAATGACAAATCCAACCAATACTGCCTCTAAAGGGTAGCAACTGAACTTTCTGATCTATCTTACTAAACCTCACACAACCTACCATCAGAAGGAAATCATAACCTAAATTGAGGCGACATGTACCTGTCACACCATACTCTTTACAAACACCCGTATCGTTCCGTCTTGATCCTTCAACTTGCTTAAATCCACTAAACTTCCTAGATTACTAATTGATTTAACCCAGAATACCCAAGAGGTCAACTACTCAAAGTCTGTCCATTGGAATTTTTTTTTCCCTTTATTATTGTCATTGTTTTATTATTATTAATATTTTTTTTAACTGGTGACGAATGTTTCTGTATCGGATAATGGTACTGCTGTCTAGTTATTGCTGAGGTTGCATCATCAGTGACTGAGAAATATTACCCACCACAGTTATATCTAAATCGAAACTGAACACCCACCTGACACTGATTAGACCGTCTGATCTGAAGGTACAAAATCTGAGTCCACTTGCACTTACTGCTCTAACCTATATTACATGCCCTGAACCTTCGGTAAGTGTCCTTACAACCCTGACATCTATCCCCGAGATTCTTTATCTGATACACATCTGTACTCTGCAGCTCTGACTGTTCTAGGGGCGTTGGGGGTCACAGCGTTATCGTCACTATCAACCATACCTGTACTGCACAACATCTCACACCAAAGCTTAGTATAACACAGGTTAGTAACTAACAACTAACGCAATTATACCTATCTCATTCACTTAACCCATCCCCTAAGATATATTTGACTCAACACACGATTTGGGAACATGTCATTCCATGAACATGTTGCCAAATCCACGCTCTGATACCACAATTGTAACACCCTGTTTTTTTTTAAGTCACAGCGGAAGTCCTGTTTATAAAATATGACACGTAATATACACGACACCTGTATAACATTATATTAATATTATATCAAATATTAGAAGTCTGTTACATATATAAAAACCATGTGTTACGTTAAGCAAAGACACTAATAACAAAAGACACGACATCAGAGTTTTGACTTGTCAAACATATCATCCCGCATCCCATCTTCACCCTGGTATCTAACATGGAATCGTACTGAACCTGCAAGGGTGGAAATGTGGGGGAATTAGCACAACTGCTAAGTGAATGGATCTATCTAACAGAGCAAGTTTAAGCATCAATCAGCAACCACATAAAAGTATGCTAACGTCCTAACATCATACAAATAAAGACAACGACAATATGAGGATCGTCGGCTTGTACGAGCACACGACTTCTAGCTGATCGGGCTAGAGTCTACCGATAGTCCTCGCTACTCGATTCATAGTATAGTCATTCGGACGCAGGGGATGCGTCATTCAAACTATACTCCACAATCAGTAGCCTTTAGACCCAACCTCCCTAGGCTCGGTTGACCTCATACGGACTCTAACCTCCCCAAGCTCGGTTATGAGTCCCCAGCCTCCCCAGGCTCGGCTGGCGTCAAACACGGTGCACATAATATCACACAATATCATCAACATATAATAATTCACTAACATGTTAACCATTATCTAAACATGGCAATAAAATATGTAATCATGGCAATCGGATATAACCACAGTCTAATAAAATAGAGTAAACGACAGTAGCGCGGCTTGCTACTCAAACTCTATCCTTAGATAGACCCACTCACCGATCGTCAGCTAAACTCGGTAGTCTAATGTCACCGAGTCTTCTCCTCGCCTGTATCACCTGAGGACAAATACTGAACAAGTTAGTAAATCACATCACATTTACTAACAATATTACACTATGTATATACACATATATATCCTCTCTATATATAAACATGTATATAAAAATCACGTCACATCTTAACAATATATGTATATATATATTTCTCAACACATCATGCACTTATACATAGATATATATAATGTACATAATAAATCACATACTAAAACATATATACATATATATATCCAAGTAGTTATAACGATGCACGAAATATTATAACGAACACGACAATGGTCAAAACGGGCGATCGCACATATATACATATTTGCACATGTATATATCCATATATGTATATATACATATACATACACACACATTGCCAAGTCACACAAATGGGACAACTGGACACTAATGAACCATTTGTCCCACTTTAACCAAAATAAGCTCAAAACCGATTTTAAAATATCGAAACATGCATATACACTTGAAACGACATCGTGGACGTATCAAAACCAACAAATACCCATTTTGACACAATATAGTCCAAGCGGGTCAAACGGGGTTGAACGGGCGAATAAATCAACACATGAACCATAGAACAAGTGCACGGGTCATCGGGGTGCAACCACGCCAAGCCGCTGAGCGCTATGGTGGGTGAACCGCAGCAGAGCAACAGCATAAAGGGCTGCAAACAGCAACCTTTCAGCTGCAAACAGCAGCAATGAAGCTGCAACAGCAGCAGCAAAATGTTGCAGCATATAACCATCCGAACAACGACAAAAATGTTGATGTCCAGCGGGTTTCTGACCCTAAAAATCGTGTTTCGAGCAGTTCTTTGATCAAGAAACAAGTCCACAATCATACACACACATATATATACAAGAATATATATACACATACACTTATATATAAATATATACATACACTAAACATGTCCAAACGAGCGGGTCGCCACACATTCACACAATATATATAACATATGCGATAATACATTATTACACTAATAATCACACGATCTCGTGCACATACCATTATACTTATTTCGACCCAATTACTAAAAGTCTCAAATTTATACAAACGGGTCAAAGTTTAAATGGTCAAACAAATTAACACAATATCATACAAACGAGTCACGACTAATTGAGCGAACCATTCAACACACGAACCACTAAAAAATATCAAAGGCACGAGCAATGAGCTGTGCACCACGCGGGCGAATAGCAGCGAAAACCGCTGCAAATCAGCAGCAAAATGGCTGCAAATCAGCAGCAAAATGGCTGCAATAGCAGCAGAAACAGCAGGCGGCAGCAGGCGGCATGCCACGCCACCACCGCTGCTCACCAACGGTGGTCAGAAACAGTCAAAAAGCAGCAGAAGCTGTGCAGTAGCTGCTGCAAATAGCAGCGCTGTTTTTTTTTTTTTAATGGGTTTCAACCCCAATTTCAATGTTCTTGCTGTTTTTTGTCAAATTACAAACATGCAATTAACCACTAACATGTATATAGCAATAATCAAACACAAAAACTAGATTAACAACTTAATTAGAACATGAATCAAACAAAATTGCATTTTTCATCAATTAACTCAAGAACCCAAATTTTAAGAATCAAAAACTAAATAAAAGAAGACAAACCTTGTTTACATAATGATGACGATGATGCACAAAATGAATTTAGGGCTTGCACTTCTTATGATCTTCCTTAATTTAAGAAGCTAGGGTTCTTTGATGGTTTAGGGTCGATGGGAACAAGAGGAGGAGAAGAGAGAAACAGAAACATGGAACTAAAATGAAATAGGGGGCGGTCCTAACCCTTAAATGGGTAATTAAACTCATACCCGATAACACACGGGTATTTAACCGTTTTTAGATATTTTTCATATTCGATTCGGTACACCAAACAAAGTCATAAATAAATAATAAAAATGGTTTCGAGACCCTGGTCATAAAATGAACCCAATGAACTAATAAAATTATATAAACAATTAATAAATAATTATTTCATTATAAGGCGCTTAAAAACACTTAAAGAGCAAAAAGGTAAATTTTACCTAAGCCCGAATCCAGGATGTTACAGCTATATTTTAGATTATCATTATTTGATAATCTTTGTAATGCTTTTAAAACTTTATCGATAAAATAAAGGTTATAGTTTGTTTTTAAAAATCGAATGCAGTCTTTGAAAAAGGTCTCATATAGAGGTCAAAACCTCGCAACGAAATCAATTAATATAAAACGTTTATAATCGATATGAACGGGACATTTCAGTTGGTATTCGAGCGTTGGTCTTAGAGAACCAGGAATTGCATTAGTGTGTCTTATCGAGTTTGTTAGGATGCATTAGTGAGTCTGGACTTCGACCATATTTTTCTTTAAAACGATTGCTTAACACTTTTTGTTGGAAACTACATATTGTTAACATGTAAATATTATGTGCTATATTAATCTCTTAACGTGTTTGATATTATGTGATAGATGTCTACCTATAGTACAAATCCCATCGACTCACCTAATAATAATGAAGAGTCGAATATATTTTGGGAAGATTCACAAATTTCCGAAGAGGAACCGGAAGAAGAGGAACCGGAAGAAGAGGTTCCGGAGGAGGAAATATTAGGAACCCCAGAAAAACTGATAAATAAAAGAAAATCCTCAACCAATGGACCAAAGTTAAAAATGGTCAATGGTGTTTCCGCCGAGGAAGCAAAATATTGGGAAAATTACCAATTTTCTGATGAATCGGATCTCGACGAGGATTCCGATGATGTTATAGAAATTACCCTGACCCAATTTGAAAAGGCAAAAGAAAATAATAAGGGAAAAGGCATCAAAATAGAGAAACCTAATTCCAACCCCGATGACCTCTATGTTAACATGAAATATCCCGATGAAAAATACCGTCAACACCCATATTTCTTAAATTTTAGCTATAACCCGGGAACATCTAAGCCACCAGGTTTTTCTAGACAATTTGTGAAAAGAACGGTTCGTATTAGGGGAGCATCATATATCTCTAGGAAATTAGCGAAACAAACCAAGTCCGAAGAAGAAGAAGAAACAAGTTAGTCGGAATAAAGAATTGTAATCATGCGATGTAATATATGTAATATAGTGTGCTTGTGCTTTTATGATATATGTAAAAAATTGCTTGTATTGTTTGTTAAGTATCTTTTATGAATCTAACCCTCGTCTATTTTTACAGTATAAAAACACAAAATGGATGTTAAGGATAGACAACTAAAAATTTTAGAAGACCTACCCGGGGACAGAATTGATGAAATCTTGTCTAGAGTCAGTCAGAATTCGTCGGCACAATTATTTATGGAAAAATTAGTTTGTAGAACATTTGAAGAACGTTCCAGGCATGCCTTAGTTTATAAAAGGCTTTCTTTTGAAAGATGGGGTATATCACATTGGGGAGACCTTAAGTTATGCCGTGTTTTCTTTAAAGCATTAAATGCGGGGAACCCAAGTGCAATTTTACGCTACGGGTTAAGAACCTATTTTGACTCAACATATCCCAACATAGGACTTCGTGCTTTAGAAAGAGCTTCTAACATGCAACATAAAGAAGCATGTTATGCTTACGTGTTAGTGATGTTCGCTTCTCACCAAAGTGAGAAAAAGAACATCGGATTACAACTTTTAAATAAAACCTTCCCACAAGTGACGGATTCGGTAGTTGGGGTGAGAAACAAGGTTTTTAGATTGTTACGGGGCTGTTGGGCATTACGAAACCCTCGTCCTTTTGACAACGTTACAACATGCTGCCTAGCTAACGGTTACAATGGTTATCTGCCACATAACCAAGGATGGGAAATAATATTAATACAACCAGAATGCATGACTTGTTTCTGGACTTATGAATTACGTGTCTTTATTGCCTTTGTTGAACGACTTGCGTATTAACTAGGATTGTCTTCGAAACTACTTTGTATCAAAGTTATTGTGTGCTATATTTTATGCTATATGTAAAATAGCGGTATTGTAAATTTGTAAAATATTGTATAAAAGTTTGAACGTGAAATTTATTGTAATCAGGTTTTCATATAGAATTGTAGTAGTTGAATTGTATGTTAGCTACTAAGTATGAACTTAATGGGTAGGTACTACCCGAATTAAAACTTATAAAACGCTAATATGAAGAAAAAACTTTTATAAATAAGTTCATATTATGCTACGAAATACTATTGACTACTCTTAATATTCTATATGATTAACTCATTTCTTTTGGCTACTTTTGAAGGAAATGGCACCGACTACTCGACACACCATGAATATGAGTGAAGAAGAATTCTGTACCTTTCTTGCTGCGAACATAGCCGCAGTGCAGGCTGCAATGCAAAATAACAATAATAACTCTGGATCTAGCAGTGGAACTAATTCCACAAGAAATCGTGTAGGATGCTCCTACAAAGAATTCACTGCCTGTAAACCTATAGAATTCGATGGAACTGAAGGACCAATCGGATTGAAACGGTAGACCGAGAAGGTCGAATCGGTGTTTGCCATAAGTAAGTGCACTGAAGAAGACAAAGTAAAGTACGCTACACATACCTTCACAGGTACTGTGTTAACATGGTGGAACACCTATCTCGAGCAGGTGGGACAAGATGCTGCTTACGCACTACCGTGGTCAGCATTCAAACACTTAATGAACGAGCAGTAGCGTCCCAGAAACGAGGTCAATAAGCTGAAGGTAGAGCTTAGAGGGTTACGAACACAAGAGTTTGATATTACCACGTACGAATGACGATTCACAGAGTTGTGCCTATTGTGTCCAGGAGTTTTCGAAGATGAAGAAGAGAAGATCAACGCATTTGTAAAAGGGTTACCAGAAAGAATTCAAGAAGATGTGAGTTCACACGAACCCGCCTCCATACAAAAGGCAAGTCGAATGGCTCATAAACTCATAAATCAGATTGAGGGAAGAATTAAAGAGCAGGCGGCCGAAGAAGCCAACACGAAACAAATCAAGAGGAAGTGGGAAGAAAACAGTGACAAGAGTCACCAATACAACAACAACAAAAATAATCGCAATAACTACCACCACAACCGAAACTTTAACCGCAACAACAATAACAATCCCAACAACAACTACAACAACCGTTCCAATAATAACAACAACTGCAACAATAACAATCCCAACAATAACAACCAGAGGCAGAAACCATGCCAGAGGTGTGAAGGATACCATCCGACTGGGATTTGTACGACATCGTGTACTAAGTGTAATAGAAAGGGTCATGGTACGACGAAGTGTGAAGTTTACGGACCAAAGACTAACAAGAATAAAGGAACAAATAATGTCGGAACAAATAATACCGCCATTATTTGTTATGGATGTGGGAAGCCGGGTCATATCAGAAACGAATGCCCAAAAAAGGGGAATACTAATGGACAGGGCCACGGAAGAGTTTTCAATATTAATACGGCAGAAGCGCAAGAATACCCGGAGCTTGTTACGGGTACGTTTCTTATTGACAATAAATCTGCTTATGTTTTATTTGATTCGGGTGCGGATAGAAGCTATATGAGTAAAGATTTTTGTGCTAAATTAAGTTGTCCATTGACGCCTTTGGATAATAAATTTTTACTGGAATTAGCAAACGGTAAATTAATTACAGCAGATAATATATGTCGGAATTGAGAAATTAAACTGGTTAGCGAAACGTTTAAGATTGATTTGATACCAGTAGAGTTAGGGAGTTTTGATGTGATAATTGGCATGGACTGGTTGAAAGAGGTGAAAGCAGAAATTGTTTGTTACAAAATGCGATTCGCATTATGCGAGAAAAAGGAAAACCCTTAATGGTGTACGGAGAAAAGAGTAACGCAAAGCTAAATCTTATTAGTAATTTGAAGGCGCAAAAACTAATAAGAAAAGGTTGCTATGCTATTCTAGCACATGTTGAGAAAGTACAAACCGAAGAAAAGAACATCAATGATGTTCCCGTCACAAAAGAATTTCCCGATGTATTTCCGAAAGAATTACCGGGACTACCTCCACACTGATCCGTTGAATTTCAAATAGATCTTGTACCGGGAACTGCACCAATAGCTCGTGCTCCATACAGAATCGTACCCAGTGAAATGAAGGAACTCCAAAGTCAATTACAAGAACTTTTAGCGGGTGGTTTCATTCGACCAAGCACATCACCGTGGGGTTCTCCTGTTTTGTTTGTCAAAAAGAAAGATGGTACATTCAGGTTGTGTATCGACTACCGAGAGTTGAACAAAGTCACCATCAAGAAACGTTACTCACTACCACGAATCGATGACTTATTTGATCAACTACAAGGCTCGCCAGTTTATTCGAAGATTGATTTACGTTCCGGGTATCATCAAATGCGGGTGAAGGAGAATGATATTCCGAAGACTGCTTTTAGAACTCGTTACGGTCATAATTTATGGTTATACCGTTTGGATTGACTAACGCACCAGCTATGTTCAAGGACCTCATGAACCGAGTGTGTGGACCATATCTTGACAAGTTTGTCATTGTTTTCATTGATGACATACTTATTTACTCAAAGAATGATCAAGAGCACGAAGAACATTTGAGAAAAGTGTTAGAATTGTTGAGGAAGGAAAAAATTGTACGCTAAATTTTCAAAGTGTGCATTTTGGTTAAAAGAAGTTCAATTCCTCGGTCATATAGTGAGCAAAGAAGGTATTCAAGTTGATCCGACAAAGATTGAAACCGTTGAGAAGTGGGAAACACCGAAAACTCCTACGCAGATATGCCAATTTTTAGGATTGGCTGGTTACTACAGAAGATTCATCCAAGATTTTTTCAAAATAGAAAAACCGTTGACTGCATTAAAGCATAAAGAGAAGAAATTTGAATGGAAGGATGAACAAGAGAAAGCGTTTTAGTTGTTGAAGAAATAGTTAACTACGGCACCTATATTGTCATTGCCTGAAGGGAATGATGATTTTGTGATATATTGTGACGCCTCAAAGCAAGGCCTCGGGTGTGTATTGATGCAACGAATGAAGGTTATTGCCTATGCGTCCATACAATTGAAGATTCACGAGCAAAATTATACGACTCATGATTTGGAATTGGGTGATGTTGTTTTTGCATTAAAGACTTGGAGGCACTAGTTATATGGGGTCAAAAGTATTATATATACCGACCACAAGAGTCTCCAACATATATTTGATCAGAAACAACTGAACATGAGGCAGAGTAGGTGGATTGAGTTATTGAATGATTACGATTTTGAGATTCGTTACCACCCGGGGAAGGCGAATGTGGTAGTCGACGCTTTGAGTAGAAAGGACAGAGAACCTATGCGGGTAAAAGCTATGAATATAATTATTCGTAATAACCTTACTACTCAAATAAAGGAGGCGCAACAGGGAGTTTTAAAAGAGGAAAATTTAAAGAATGAAATACCCAAAGGATCGGAGAAACATCTTAATGTTCGGGAAGACGGAACCCGATATAGGGCTGAAAGAATTTGGGTACCAAAGTTTGGAGATGTGAAAGAAATGGTACTTAAGGAAGCACATAAAACCAGATATTCAATACATCTCAGAGCGGGGAAGATGTACAAAGACCTCAAGAAACACTTTTGATGGCCGGGTATGAAAGTCGATATTGATAAATACGTAGGAGAATGTTTGACGTGTTCTAAGGTCAAAGCTGAACATCAGAAGCCATCAGGTCTACTTCAACAACCTGAAATCCCGGAATGGAAATGGGAAAACATTACCATGGATTTCATTACTAAATTGCCAAGGACTGCAAGTGGTTATGATACTATTTGGGAAATAGTCGATCGTCTCACCAAATCAACACACTTTTTGCCAATGAGAGAAGATGATAAAATGGAGAAGTTGGCACGTTTATACTTGAAGGAAGTCGTCTCTAGACATGGAATACCAGTCTCTATTATCTCTGATAGGGATGACAGATTTGTTTCAAGATTCTGGCAGACGTTGCAACAAGCATTGGGGACTCACCTAGACATGAGTACTGCCTATCACCCACAAACTGATGGGCAAAGTGAAAGGACGATACAGACCCTTGAAGACATGCTACGAGCATGTGTCATTGATTTTGGAAACAGTTGGGATCGACATCTACCGTTAGCAGAATTTTCCTACAACAACAGTTACCATTCGAGTATTGAGATGGCGCCGTTTGAGGCACTTTATGGTAGAAAGTGCAGGTCTCCGATTTGTTGGAGTGAAGTGGGGGATAGACAGATTACAGGTCCATATATTCTCCAAGAAACTACAGAGAAAATCATTCAAATTCAACAACGGTTGAAAACCGCCCAAAGTCGGCAAAAGAGCTACGCGGACATTAAGAGAAAAGATATAGAATTTGAGATTGGAGAGATGGTCATGCTTAAGGTTTCACCTTGGAAAGGCATTGTTCGATTCGGTAAACGGGGAAAACTAAATCCAAGGTACATTGGGCCATTAAAGATTATAGATCGTGTCGGACCAGTAGCTTACCGACTTAACTTACCTCAACAACTCGCCAGGGTACATAATACTATTCATGTCTCGAATCTGAAGAAATGTTTTGCTAAAGAAGATCTCACTATTCTGTTAGACAAAATCCAAAACAATGAAAAACTTCAATTCATTGAAGAACCCGTCGAAATAATGGATCGTGAGGTTAAAAGACTTAAGCAAAATAAAATACCAATCGTTAGGGTTTGATGGAATGCTCGTAGAGGACTTGAGTTCACCTGGGAGCATGAAGATCAGATAAAGTTGAAATACCCACACTTATTTCCAGAAGATGCGTCAACACCTTCAACTGCTTAAAATTTCGGGACGAAATTTATTTAACGGGTAGGTACTGTAGTGACCCGAACTTTTCCATGTTTATATATATTAAATGAAATTGATATTTACATGATTAAATATTTCCAACATGTTAAGCAATCAAACTTGTTAAGACTTGATTAATTGAAACGGATTTTGTGTTAACATTTGACCACCCAGTTTGTCCGACGATTCACGAACGTTAAAACTTGTAAAAACGACATGATGATATATTTATATGGACATATATATGGTTAACATGAGATTATGATAAGTAAGTATCTCACTAAGTATATTAAAAATGTGTGATATACATAAAAAAATGAGAATTTTGAATTATGAAGCTCGAAACGATAAACATAACGATTATCGTTATAACAACGTCTTACTAAATACATATGTATTGTATTAAGATATTGATATACTATTTTAATATGATAAAATGATAATTAAGTATATCATTGAGTGTATTAACAATGAACTATACAAGTAAGATGAGACTACTAACTTAAGGATTTCGAAACAATATATATATGTAACGATTATCGTTGTAATAGTATTTTAACATATATATATGATGTTAAGATATATTCATACACCATGTTATCATGTTAACATAACAATTTAACATCTCATTTAAGTATAATAATAATGAATTAATTACATTTAACAAGATCGTTAACTTAAAGGTTTCAAAACAACACTTACATGTAACGACTAACGATGACTTAACGACTCAGTTAAAATGTATATACATGTAGTGTATTTAGATGTATTAGTACACTTTTGAAAGACTTCAAGACACATATCAAAGTACTTCTACTTAACAAAAATGCTTACAATTACATCCTCATTCATTTTCATCAACAATTCTACTCATATGCAACCGTATTCGTACTCGTACAATACTCAGCTCCTACATGTACACACTATTGGTATATACACATAAAAATCTGCTCTTTAGCAGCCTTAAATGATTAAGGAACATGTGGAACCAACCATTTGTCAACTAGTATGAATTATTTAGCAAGAAAACAAACTTAAGAATCTTTTCTTTCTTTATAATGAGTGTAAACGTTTTTATGATTTCACCTCATTTTTCCATTCCATTTTCTCATACTTACACTCCAAATTCTCTCTCAAAATTCTCCTAACATCATACTTGATCATCTCCAAGTATTTTCACCATCTTTTATCTTCAATTACAAGCTTTAATCATCATAAAAACAACCATTCAAGAACACTTCAATAAATCTTTCAAACTTGCTAGATTACTTCCAAGCTTTCAAATCCATTCCAAGTAATCATCCAAGATCAAGAAACTTTTGTTAATCTCAGTAGGTTTTCATTTTAAATCAAATGTAAGAATCATATTCAAGCTTTGGTTCAATTTCTATAAACATAACTATCTTAATTCAAGTAGTAATCTTACTTGAACTTGTTTTCGTGTCATGATTCTACTTCAAGAACTTCCAAGCCATCGAAGATCCTTTGAAGCTCAAGTTTATTTTTCATCATTTCCAGTAGGTTTACCTACTACACTTTCTGTAGTAATGATGTTCATAACATCATTCATTTCATATATATATATATATATATATATATAACTATCATATTCGAAGATTTAAACTTGTAATCACTAGAACATAGTTTAGTTAATTCTAAACTTGTTCGCAAACAAAGTTAATCATTCTAACATAACTTTTAAAATAAATTAAACACATGTTATATATCTATATGATATGCTAACTTAATGATTTAAAACCCGGAAACACGAAGAACACCGTAAAACCGGACATACGACGTCGTAGTGAAACCGGGGGCTGTTTTGGGTTAGAAAAATAAAAACTATCTTAATCTTTGAATTGGAAGTTTGTTTTCTGGAAAAATAAAATTTCATGTGAATATGATACTATATCCAAAAATAATGGTTAAACACAAAGTTGAAGTATGTTTTTCAAAATGGTCATCAAGATGTCGTTTTTCGACAGAAATGACTATCTCTTTAAAAAATGACTTGTAACCTGTATTTTCGACTATAAACTTATACTTTTTCTATTTAGTTTCATAAATTTTAGTTCATTATGAAACCATAGCAACTTGAATCACTCAAAACGGATTTGAAACGAAGAAATGACGGGTAAAACAAAATTGGATAAATTTGCTAGTTTTAGCTACGAAAATTTTGTAGCAAATCTAGACTAACCATAACTTAACTAACTTATATTGTATTATACATGTATTCTAACATATATTATGTAATCTTGAGATACCATAGACACGTATACAATGTTTTGACATATCATATCGACCCATCTATATATATTATTTGGAACAACCATAGACACTCTATATGCAGTAATGCTTGAGTTAGCTATACAGGGTTGAGGTTGATTCCAAAATAATATATATACTTTGAGTTGTGATCTAGTCTGAGACTTGTATACACTAGGTAGTGGATTGATTCGAGATAATATATATTGATTTATTTCTGTACATCTAAGTGTGGACAACTAGTTGTAGATTACTAACGTTGGACCGCTAACTTAATAAACTTAAATCATTAAAACGTAATAAAAAATGTTGTGAATATATTTCGATCATACTTTGATATATATGTATATATTTGTTATAGGTTCGTGAATCGATCCGTGGCCAAGTCTTAAATTTCCGACGAAGTAAAAATCTGTGAAAGTGAGTTATAGTCCCACTTTTAAAATCTAATATTTTTGGGATGAGAATACATGCAGCTTTATAAATTTTTTACAAAATAGACACAAGTACGCGAAACTACATTCTATGGTTGGATTATTAAACCGAATATTGCCCCTTCAAGTCTGGTAGCCTAAGAATTAGGGAAATGGCCCCTAATTGACGCGAATCCTAAAGATAGATCTATTGGGCCTAACAACCCCCATTCAAGTTATGAATGGCTTTAGTACTTTGATTTATATGGTGATTGCGATTGCCAATTTATGACATACTTGTGAGTATTCGGGGAATATTCTATATGCATTAAAGTTAATGTCGGTTACCAGGTGTTCATCATATGAATGATTTTTATACACTTGCGAGTGTAAGATTATTGAATAAATGAAATCTTGTGGTCTATTATTACGATTTGATAAATATATAGGTTAAAACTATAACTCACCAACATTTTTGTTGACGTTTTAAGCATGTTTATTCTCAGGTGATTATTAAGAGCTTTCGCTGTTGCATGCTAAATAAAGACAGGATTGGAGTCTGCATGCTTGTATAATATTGTTTAAAAACTGCATTCGAAGACTTAAGTTGTTGTGTAATATTATTGTAAACCATTATGTAATGGTCGTGTGAGAACGCTATATTTTAGGTTATCATTATTTGATAATCTTCGTAATGTTTTTAAACCTTTATCGATAAAATAAAGGTTATGGTTTGTTTTTAAAAATCGAATGCAGTCTTTGAAAAACGTCTCATATAGAGGTCAAAACCTCGCAACGAAATCAATTAATATGAAACGTTTATAATCGATATGAACGGGACATTTCATGTCACCCATGTTTCCGGTTACCGGTTAATGTTTGGGGTTCTTTTGCCTTTTCTAATTAAATAAATTGTAATTTAAATGATGTGGATAAAAATCAAACAGCTTCTTCAATACACACATACACGTCATTTTGGCTCCAAAACACCCTTTCATCTTCGCTCCAACAAAAACCCTAACTCACTTTACACACTTGACGATTGAAGTACAAAATTGGGCATAAAATTCACTCGATTTCTGTATTAAAAGGTATTTTTGTTGCTCAATTTCTGTATCATCGATGTGTTTAGGGGTTTTTTTACACTTTTATTAACCGCTAAAACATCAATTGCAGGATGGTTGGAAGCCCAATTCCAGCACGAGGTTTTGACATTGATGTGCATTATAATGGTGCCTTTTTGTTCAACCCACCTAGGTATGATAACGGTGATGTTTTGCCCATCTTTATTGATAAAATTGAGTATGTTGAATTTTACGAGTTTTTGGAAAAGGAAACTGCTCACCCATTTAGTGGTTTATATTATACTATCCCTGAAACTACACTGACAAATGGAGTAATGCTTTTAGTGACTGAAGAGGACTTAGGTGTAATGTATGACCTTTCTTTCATCTATGGCAAAATAGATATATTTGTTGATTACTTTAGTGATGACTTAACTGAATATGTAATCAATGACTTAAATGACATAGATGTCGTTATAGATGAAAGTAAGGTGGATGAACTTAAAGATGCAGTTGTAGATGAAAGTAAGGTGGATCAACTTGAAGAGGGATAGATGATACTAAGGTGGATGTAAGTGAAGCTGTAGGGATAGATGAAAGTAAGGGGGATGAGAGTGTAAGTGATCGTGAGTATGACAGTGATTACATAGGTGATGAAAGTGACAATGAAAGTGATAATGCTTCTATTGATTACTTATCAGATGGAGAAGAAGAGGTGAAAGAACTTAGAATTTTGAAGGCAAATGCTAAAAAAAAGCACCCAAAAGAGTCCCAAAACAAAAGTTCACATCAAATAATGCTCAAGATGACAATCCACTCATGGATGCAATTGGTGAACATGAGAAGTATATGGAAGATCTGTTGAAGAAGTTAAATGCTAATGAATCAGAAGCAGTTAGTGATTCTTTTAAAGTTATTGTCACAGTTGAAAAGTTTCCAATACATGATGAGAAAACTAATTGGAGAATGAAGAAGCCTATAGTGGGTGAGAAATACTTAAATACAAAACAGTTTAAGGAATTTTTAACCTATTATGTCCTTAAAAATGGTTTTTCGCTATGGTATCATAGAAGTTGTGAAAAGGAAGTGATTGCAAAGTGTTGCCAAAGAGCACCTAGACTGAAAAAACCAACCGAATCTAAGAAAAGGAAGTATAACAGATATCCAAGTGTTGCTAAGGGTGAAGAACCAAAATGCTCTTGGAGGTGTTTTGGAAGAAAGATGAAAGATGAGGCTTCCTTTCAGGTAATATCCATGGTTGATGAACACACTTGTGTTAGAAGTTTTAGGTTTGGAAGTTTGATAAATTACAAATGGATTGGTAGGGAGTTTGGTGACAAAATCAGGACAAACCCAAATATAATGCTAGTAGATATTGCAGACTTAGTGATGAAGAAGTATAAGTGTACTGCAACTTCTAATCAATATATAAAGGCTAAGACTTGGGCATTAACTGAATATGAAAAATCTATTGAAGAACATTATGGTTTGTTAAGGTCTTATGCTGATGAACTTTTAAATAGCAACCCAGGTTCAACAATTAAAATAAGATTAACTCAAAACCCTGATGAGAAATTGTATTTTGATAGGTTCTATGTGTGTTTGAATGGTTTGAAAGAGGGTTGGAAGAATGGATGTAGAAAGGTAATAGCTTTAGATGGATGTTTTTTAAAGAAACCTAATCAGGGTGAGCTGTTAACTGCAATAGGAAGGGATGGGAATAATCACATATTCCCTGTTGCTGGGGCAGTGGTTAGTGTGGAGAACAAGCAAAACTGGAGCTAGTTTATTGAGTTGTTAGCATCTGATTTGGAAGTAGAAGGTTGTGTTGGTCTCACACTCATGTCTGATCAACATAAAGGTTTAATAGAAGCTGTGAAGGATGTAATGCCATATGCTGAGCATAGGCAATGTTCTAGACATATATATGAGAATTTTAGGAAGCAACACAGTGGAGTAGAGTTGAGAAATATGTTTTGGGCATCATCAAAAGAATCATATCCTGTTTTATTTGATGCAACAATGGATAGAATTAAGGCTGCTAACCCTGGTGCATTCAAATACTTGATTGATAGACATCCATAAACTTGGTCAAGGGCCTTTTTTGAAGTGGATAGAGGTTGTGAGGCAGTGAAAAATGAGTTTAGTGAATGTTTTAATTCTGTGATTCTTTTGTGTCGACATAAGCCCATAATAACAATGTTAGAAACTATTAGGGTGATTGTTATGGAAATAATGACTGTTATGAGAAGGCTTGCTGAGGAATGGGTAGGTGATATTGCTCCAAATATCATGAAAAGACTTGAAAAAAATTAAAGATCAACACATGTATGATTCTTTTGTTTACTTTGTTTATGTTGTTTTGTTTGCTGTAAACTAACTTTTTCATTTCTTGTAGATACTGGCAAGCACATTTTTCAAGTGGGTTTGAGTATGAGGTTAGACATAAGAGTGAATCTTTTAAAGTTAATGAAGAAAGAAGAACTTGCAGCTGCAGGATGTGGCAGTTAACTGGTATTCCCTGTCCTCATGCTTGTTCAGTTATATTTGCACTTAATAAGACACCAGAAGATTATATCCCTTCATGGTTTAGAAAAGATATGTTTATGAGGGCATACACAACATATCTAAGACCAGTTGGTGGTATTTCAAGCTGGGTGCCAAACAAGTTGAATAAACCTTTACCACCAAAACCAAGAGTTATGCCTGGAAGTCCTAAAAGAAAAAGAACAAGGGCGGCACATGAAGGTGGTGGTTGGTCTAAGAAATCAAAGGCAAAAGAATGTGGGGTATCACAGGTTAATGAAGGTGGGGTATCAAAGGCAAGTGGTAGTGGGGTGCCAAAGGTAAGTGGTAGTGCAGTTAGGATCTCAAAGGCATGTGGTTCTATGGCCTGTTCAAAATGTGGAGAAGTGGGGCACAACAAAAGGGGATGTGAAAATGAACCAAAAGAAAAAGTTGCTAAGGTACCAAAAAAAGTTGGAAGGCCAAGGAAAAAAGAAGCAATACAGGGTCAATCTACTGCTGGTACATCTAATTGAATGTCATAGCTTTAGGGTTGTCATATCTTTTGTAATGTCTAATCTTTTGTAAACTGTTTCAGTAACATATTTTTTGTAAAGTGGTATAATGTCTTTTGGCTGAGAAAATTGATTCTAAATGTCATAGTTGAATCAATTTGACTCAATTTTTGCTTTTTAATGTTTAGTATGACTGGTAATGTCATAATTTTTTGTATAGGGAAATGGCAATGTCTTTTGGTAATGGTATTTTGTAAACACTTATTCCCTATTTTGAATGAATGAATGTTTGATGTATATTGTCCTGTATAATGTATCTTGAATGTTTATTGTATATTGAATGTATCTTACATTCTATTGAATGTTTGTGCATTACATAAAAACAGCATGCATATGTATATTGCATTACATAAAAACACCAAATTGGAAGCCAAATGAAAACTGCATTACATAAAAACATCAAATTAGAAGCCAAATGAAAACTGCATTTCATAACTTGTGCATTACATTAGAATACCAAATTGAACAGTTTCAAGAACACACTTTCATTATTCAACAATCACTACCTACTTAAAGATCAAAATACCTTCTGCTACTGATAACAATACCACAATTCCTATCAAAACTAAAAATAACCTATCATAAACGTCCATCTTGTACTTCAACTTCACCAACTCTTCCTTGAGTTTCAAATCGGCAGGTTCATGGTTACGAGTGTTTAACTCCAATATTTACAAATGAAGATCATACAACAAATCTTTATATACTGGCTTGGAAGCTCCTCATCAAAAAAGTGAAATACTTTACATTTCCTTCGTTTATCCTGTAATAGCAACACCCAATTTGGCAAAATTTAAAAGAACAAAAGTTAGGGCAAAATTGAATACTTACAAAATTAGGGCAACTAATGAATCTTCTTCCTGGATTCTTTTCAGTCCATCCCGTATTCTCATACAATCGATGATCACAATTATAAAATGGAGTCTCTTGTGTTGGAGGCGTGATGATTCTGGAAGAAGAAGAAGAAGAAGAATACCTTCTGTGATTTTTCATTTGAAAGTTGAAAAAGGATAATAACGAAATTGGGGGTATTTAGGGATATAAAAAGGGGAGAATCTATCTATGTGGCAGATGACTAGGATATGACTAAGATTAAAAGAAAGTGACTTGTTACACATAAGCAGACAACCGGTAATAGGTGATAGGATGCATATAATAGAATAAAAAACAAAGTTGAATGCATACAATAGGATTTTGGTGAAAGTTCGATGCATTTTGAATCAATTTTCCATAAAATCTTGTAATAAACTTATAGTTTTATTAAAATCTTTATCTTGTAAATTATAAGAAATTCTAGGATATATATTAAACTTAAGCTTTTCAGATTATAGGTTTCCTCTTAGGATCCTTAAACATGCTGCTTCTCTATTTTTTATTCTATTATCCATTATTGCATGATAAAGATTTTGATAAAACTCTAAGTTTATTACAAGATTTTAAAAGAAAGAATTTCTTTAAACAAAATAATAAACCATATTCTATAACTTACGCAATTTCATATGCTATATCTGAAATGTCCCGTTCTTATTGATTAAAAACGTTCCATATTAATTGATTTCGTTGCGAGGTTTTGACCTCTATATGAGACGTTTTTCAAAGGCTGCATTCATTTTAAAACAAACCATAACCTTTATTTCATCAATAAAGGTTTAAAAAGCTTTACGTAGATTATCAAATAATGATAATCTAAAATATCCTGTTTACACACGACCATTACATAATGGTTTACAATACAAATATGTTACAACAAAATAAGTTTCTTGAATGCAGTTTTTACACAATATCATATAAGCATGGACTCCAAATCTCGTCCTTATTTAAGTATGCGACAGCGAAAGCTCTTAATAATCACCTGAGAATAAACATGCTTAAAACGCCAACAAAAATGTTGGTGAGTTATAGGTTTAACCTATATATATCAAATCATAATAATAGACCACAAGATTTCATATTTCAATACACATCCCATACATAGAGATAAAAGTCATTGATATGGTGAACACCTGGTAACCGACATTAACAAGATGCATATATAAGAATATCCCCATCATTCCGGGACACCCTTCGGATATGATATAAATTTCGAAGTACTAAAGCATCTGGTACTTTGGATGGGGTTTGTTAGGCCCAATAGATCTATCTTTAGGATTCGCGTCAATTAGGGTGTCTGTTCCCTAATTCTTAGATTACCAGACTTAATAAAAAGGGGCATATTCGATTTCGATAATTCAACCATAGAATGTAGTTTCACGTACTTGTGTCTATTTTGTAAATCATTTATAAAACATGCATGTATTCTCATCCCAAAAATATTAGATTTTAAAAGTGGGACTATAACTCACTTTCACAGATTTTTACTTCGTCGGGAAGTAAGACTTGGCCACTGGTTGATTCACGAACCTATAACAATATATACATATATATCAAAGTATGTTCAAAATATATTTACAACACTTTTAATATATTTTGATGTTTTAAGTTTATTAAGTCAGCTGTCCTCGTTAGTAACCTACAACTAGTTGTCCACAGTTAGATGTACAGAAATAAATCGATAAATATTATCTTGAATCAATCCACGACCCAGTGTATACGTATCTCAGTATTGATCACAACTCAAACTATATATATTTTGGAATCAACCTCAACCCTGTATAGCTAACTCCAACATTCACATATAGAGTGTCTATGGTTGTTCCGAAATATATATAGATGTGTCGACATGATAAGTCGAAATATTGTATACGTGTCTATGGTATCTCAAGATTACATAATATACAATACAAGTTGATTAAGTTATGGTTGGAATAGATTTGTTACCAATTTTCACGTAGCTAAAATGAGAAAAATTATCCAATCTTGTTTTACCCATAACTTCTTCATTTTAAATCCGTTTTGAGTGAATCAAATTGCTATGGTTTCATATTGAACTCTATTTTATGAATATAAACAGAAAAAGTATAGGTTTATAGTCGGAAAAATAAGTTACAAGTTGTTTTTGTAAAGGTAGTCATTTCAGTCGAAAGAACGACGTCTAGATGACCATTTTAGAAAACATACTTCCACTTTGAGTTTAACCATAATTTTTGGATATAGTTTCATGTTCATAATAAAAATCATTTTCTCAGAATAACAACTTTTAAATCAAAGTTTATCATAGTTTTTAATTAACTAACCCAAAACAGCCCGCGGTGTTACTACGACGGCGTAAATCCGGTTTTACGGTGTTTTTCGTGTTTCCAGGTTTTAAATCATTAAGTTAGCATATCATATAGATATAGAACATGTGTTTAGTTAATTTTAAAAGTCAAGTTAGAAGGATTAACTTTTATTTGCGAACAAGTTTAGAATTAACTAAACTATGTTCTAGTGATTACGAGTTTAAACCTTCGAATAAGATAGTTTTATATATATGAATCGAATGATGTTATGAACATCATTACTACCTCAAGTTTAGTAGGTAAACCTACTGGAAGTGACAAGAAATGATCTAGCTTCAAAGGATCTTGGATGGCTTGAAAGTTCTTGAAGTAGGATCATGACACAAAAACAAGTTCAAGTAAGATTTTTACTCGAATTAAGATAGTTTATAGTTATAGAAATTGAATCAAAGTTTGAATATGAATATTACCTTGAATAAGAAAGATAACCTACTGTATATAACAAAGGTTTCTTGATCTTAGATGATTACTTGGAATGGATTAGAAAGCTTGGAAGTAAATTAGTAAACTTGAAGGGATTTTTGAAGTGTTCTTGAAGTGTTCTTCCTATGATGATTATAGCTTGATTCTTGAAGTGATTTTTGATGAAGATGATGATTAACTACTGGAAAAATACGTTCATAATAGTGTGTGTGTGTTGAGAGAGAATTAGAAAGAGAATTGGAAGTGAAATGGAGTGAATGATGAGTGGTAATTGGTGAGTGGTGAGTGGGGTTAAAAGGAGTTCTAGTTAGTTGACTAGCTCATGGTAGAAGTTAAAATTGATTAGTCATACATGACATAATCAAGAGTGGAATCCCATGCTAGTTCCTATTGGTATATACCCATAGTAAGTACGTTTTGAAGCTGTGTATAATACGGGTAAGAATACGACTAGAATTCTTGATGAAAGAAAAGAATGGGAAAGTAACTGTAACCATTTTCGTTAAGTATGAGTGTTTTGATATTTGTCTTGAAGTCTTCCAAAAGTATTTTAATACATCTAAATACACTACATGTATATACATTTTAACTGAGTCGTTAAGTCATCGTTAGTCGTTACATGTAAGTGTTGTTTTGAAACCTTTAAGTTAACGATCTCAATTAATGTTGTTAACCCATTGTTTATTATATCTAATGAGATGTTAAATTATTATATTATCATGATATTATGATATATTAATATATCTTAATATGATATATATACATTTAAATGTCGTTACAACGATAATCGTTACATATATGTCTCGTTTCGAAATCCTTAAGTTAGCAGTCTTGTTTATATGTATATAACTCATTGTTAATATACTTATGGAGATACTTACTTATCATAATCTCATGTTAACCATATGTATATCCATATATATATCGTCATGTCGTTTTTACAAGTTTTAACGTTCGTGAATCGCCGGTCAACTTGGGTGGTCAATTGTCTATATGAAACATATTTCAATTAATCAAGTCTTAACAAGTTTGATTGCTTAACATGTTGGAAACATTTAATCATGTAAATATCAATCTCAATTAATATATATAAACATGGAAAAGTTCGGGTCACTACAGTACCTACCCGTTAAATAAATTTCGTCCCGAAATTTTAAGCTGTTGAAGGTGTTGACGAATCTTCTGGAAATAGATGTGGGTATTTCTTCTTCATCTGATCTTCACGCTCCCAGGTGAACTCGGGTCCTCTACGAGCATTCCATCGAACCTTAACAATTGGTATCTTGTTTTGCTTAAGTCTTTTAACCTCACGATCCATTATTTCGACGGGTTCTTCGATGAATTGGAGTTTTTCGTTGATTTGGATTTCATCTAACGGAATAGTGAGATCTTCTTTAGCAAAACATTTCTTCAAATTCGAGACGTGGAAAGTGTTATGTACAGTCGCGAGTTGTTGAGGTAACTCAAGTCGGTAAGCTACTGGTCCGACACGATCAATAATCTTGAATGGTCCAATATACCTTGGATTTAATTTCCCTCGTTTACCAAATCGAACAACGCCTTTCCAAGGTGCAACTTTAAGCATGACCATCTCTCCAATTTCAAATTCTATATCTTTTCTTTTAATGTCAGCGTAGCTCTTTTGTCGACTTTGGGCGGTTTTCAACCGTTGTTGAATTTGGATGATCTTCTCGGTAGTTTCTTGTATAATCTCCGGACCCGTAATCTGTCTATCCCCCACTTCACTCCAACAAATCGGAGACCTGCACTTTCTACCATAAAGTGCTTCAAACGGCGCCATCTCAATGCTTGAATGGTAGCTGTTGTTGTAGGAAAATTCTACTAACGGTAGATGTCGATCCCAACTGTTTCCGAAATCAATAACACATGCTCTTAGCATGTCTTCAAGCGTTTGTATCGTCCTTTCGCTCTGCCCATCAGTTTGTGGATGATAAGCAGTACTCATGTCTAGACGAGTTCCTAATGCTTGCTGTAATGTCTGCCAGAATCTTGAAATAAATCTGCCATCCCTATCAGAGATAATAGAGATTGGTATTCCATGTCTGGAGACGACTTCCTTCAAATACAGTCGTGCTAACTTCTCCATCTTGTCATCTTTTCTTATTGGCAGGAAGTGTGCTGATTTGGTGAGACGATCAACTATTACCCAAATAGTATCAAAACCACTTGCAGTCCTTGGCAATTTAGTGATAAAATCCATGGTAATGTTTTCCCATTTCCATTCTGGGATTTCGGGTTGTTGAAGTAGACCTGATGGTTTCTGATGCTCAGCCTTAACCTTAGAACACGTCAAACATTCTCCTACATATTTAGCAACATCGGCTTTCATACCCGGCTATCAAAAATGTTTCTTGAGATCCTTGTACATCTTCCCCGTTCCAGGATGTATTAAGTATCTAGTTTTATGAGCTTCTCTAAGTACCATTTCTCTCATATCTCCAAATTTTGGTACCCAAATCCTTTCAGCCCTATACCGGATTCCGTCTTTCCGAATATTAAGATGCTGCTCCGATCCTTTGGGTATTTCATCCTTTAAATTTCCTTTTTTTAAAATTCCTTGTTGCGCCTCCTTTATTTGAGTAGTAAGGTTATTATGAATCATTATATTCATAGATTTTACTCGAATGGGTTCTCTGTCCTTCCTGCTCAAGGCATCGGCTACCACATTTGCCTTCCCCGGGTGGTAACGAATCTCAAAGTCGTAATCATTCAACAATTCAATCCACCTACGCTGCCTCATATTCAGTTGTTTCTGATTAAATATGTGTTGAAGACTTTTGTGGTTGGTATATATAATACTTTTGACCCCATATAAGTAGTGCCTCCAAGTCTTTAATGCAAAAACAACCGCGCCTAATTCCAAATCATGCGTCGTATAATTTTGCTCGTGAATCTTCAATTGTCTAGACGCATAAGCAATCACCTTCGTTCGTTGCATTAATACACAACCGAGACCTTGCTTTGATGCGTCACAATAAATCACAAAATCATCATTCCCTTCAGGCAATGACAATATAGGTGCCGTAGTTAGCTTTTTCTTCAATAACTGAAACGCTTTCTCTTGTTCATCCTTCCATTCAAATTTCTTCCCTTTATGCGTTAATGCAGTCAAGGGTTTTGCTATTCTGGAAAAGTCTTGGATGAACCTTCTGTAGTAACCAGCTAGTCCTAAAAACTGGCGTATGTGTTTCGGAGTTTTCGGGGTTTCCCACTTTTCAACAGTTTCTATCTTTGCCAGATCCACCTTAATACCTTCTTTGTTTACTATGTGACCGAGGAATTGAACTTCTTCCAACCAAAATGCACACTTTGAAAATTTAGCGTACAATTCTTCCTTCCTCAATACTTCTAACACCTTTCTCAAATGTTCACCGTGTTCTTGGTCATTCTTTGAGTAAATAAGTATGTCATCAATGAAAACAATGACAAACTTGTCAAGGTATAGTCCACACACTCGGTTCATAAGGTCCATGAACACAGCTGGTGCATTAGTTAAACCAAATGGCATGACCATAAACTCGTAATGACCGTAACGTGTTCTGAAAGCAGTCTTTGGAATATCATCTTCTTTCACCCGTATTTGATGATACCCGGAATGTAAGTCAATCTTTGAATAAACAGACGAGCCTTGTAGTTGATCAAATAAGTCGTCGATTCTCGGTAGTGGGTAGCGGTTCTTGATGGTAAGTTTGTTTAACTCTCGGTAGTCAATACACAACCTGAATGTACCATCTTTCTTCTTGATAAACAAAACAGGAGCTCCCCACGGTGATGTGCTTGGTCGAATGAAACCATGCTCTAAAAGTTCTTGTAATTGCCTTTGCAGTTCTTTCATCTCGCTGGGTGCGAGTCTGTAAGGAGCACGAGCTATTGGTGCAGCTCCTGGTACAAGATCTATTTGAAATTCAACGGATCGATGTGGGGGTAATCCCGGTAATTCTTTCGGAAATACATTGGGAAATTCTTTTGCGACGGGAACATCATTGATGCTCTTTTCTTCAGTTTGTACCTTCTCGACATGTGCTAGAACAGCATAGCAACCTTTTCTTATTAGTTTTTGTGCCTTC
The DNA here is from genome assembly GCF_046630445.1 of Rutidosis leptorrhynchoides. NCBI lineage: Eukaryota > Viridiplantae > Streptophyta > Magnoliopsida > Asterales > Asteraceae > Rutidosis > Rutidosis leptorrhynchoides. Next base: position 630,381,879 of record NC_092333.1, read on the forward strand.
AAATTACTAATAAGATGTAGCTTCGTGTTGCCCTTTTCTTCGTACACCATTAAGGGTTTTCCTTTTTCTCGTATAATGCGAATTGCATTTTTGTAACAAACGATCTCTGCTTTCACTTCTTTCAACCAGTCCATACCGATTATCACATCAAAACTCCCTAACTCTACTGGTATCAAGTCAATCATAAATGTTTCGCTAACCAGTTTAATTTCTCGATTCCGACATATATTATCTGCTGAAATTAATTTACCATTTGCTAATTCGAGTAAAAATTTACTATCCAAAGGCGTCAATGGACAACTTAATTTAGCACAAAAATCTCTACTCATATAGCTTCTATCCGCACTCGAATCAAATAAAACGTAAGCAGATTTATTGTCAATAAGAAACGTACCCGTAACAAGCTCCGGGTCTTCCTGTGCCTCTGCCGCATTAATATTGAAAACTCTTCCGCGGCCTTGTCCATTCGTGTTCTCCTGGTTCGGGCAATTTCTAATAATGTGGCCCGGTTTTACACATTTATAACAAACTACATTGGCATAACTTGCTCCGACACTACTTGCTCCGCCATTACTCGTTCCGACACCATTTGTTCCTTTCGTTCTATTAACCCCCGGTCCGAAGACCTCACACTTCGCCGCGCTATGACCGTTTCTTTTACACTTGTTGCAAAATTTGGTGCAGAACCCCGAGTGATACTTTTCACACCTTTGGCATAGCTGCTTCTGATTGTTATTGTTTTTGCGGTTATTATTGTTGTTGGGATGATTGTTGTAGTTGCTGTTGTTGTTGTTGTTGTTGTTGTTGTTGTTGTTGTTGTTGTTGTTGTTGTTGTTGTTGTTGTTGGGTCGTTTATTGTAGTTGCGATTGTTGGGATAATTGTTGCGATTATTGTTGTAATTGCTGTTGTTGTTGTATTGGTGATTCTTATCACCGTTTTCCTCCCACTTTCTTTTGACTTGCTTCACATTGGCCTCTTCAGCAGTCTGTTCTTTAATTCTTTCTTCAATCTGGTTCACTAGTTTGTGAGCCATTCTGTAACACCGGCCATTTTTTTTTTTAAAAATACACAGCGGAAGACTTTATTAACAAACACAATATAAGTCACGTCATTACGTTTAAGTTTACACAACGGTGTTACGTTATCACAAAACATTATTTATACAAAAGTCCACATCAGAGTTGGGTTTTCAAACATGTCATCTGCATCAATACCCATCCCGACTAGCAGTACCTAAACCTGCAAAAGGGGGAAACATGTGGGGGATTAGCGCACCGCTAAGTGAATGGAATCTATCTAACAGATATAGCTTCAGCCACAGACAAGCTATATACTAACAACAACACTTGCTAACTACCAACTAGCATACAATAAGACAATACGAGGATCGGCGGCTTGTACGAGCACACGACTCTCAGCTGATCGGGCCTGAGTCTACCGATAGTCCCTGCTACTCAATTCACAGTATAGTTATCCAGATGCAGGGGATGCATAATTCACACTATACTCCACAATCAGTAGCATATGGACCCAACCTCCCCTAGGCACAGTTGACCTCATACGGACTCTAACCTCTCCTACGCACGGTCTCGAGTCCCCAGTCTCCCTAGGCCCGACTGGTGCCATTCACACAGTGTACACATAATTCACATACAACATCAGGCAAACGATATTATTCTATCATAGCAATTCCTACACTATGCATGGTAAAAGAGTCAACCACAGTAGCATGATATGCTACTTAAACTCTATCCGTAGATAGACCCACTCACCAATTACCAGCAACTGCTCAGTTATTATTTCTGAGCTTCCTCCTTGTCCTTATAACCTGACAACAACACAAACAAAGTTAATATACATATCCAATAAATAATATAATCATTTCATACAATTAACTAGGTTATAACACCATATATTCATAATTTTATGAGTCTACATCATGACTCCACTCAATAATGGCATACAGGTGCGTGCAAAACACGACATACACACTAAAACTCCTTTTTCGGCCCAAAAAACAGTTTGATCTAGTTTCTTAAAAGTTCACCATTAAAAAGTATTCTTTATTACGATTCCAACGATAGTTTATTCATCAAAAACGGAGTTACGTTTTGAAAGTTACGCCCGTTTCAATTTCATAAAAGGTACTGTAGCAAATAGTGGCATTGTAGCAACTCGGTACTGTAGCAATAGTGACACTGTAGCAAATCGGTACTGTAGCAACTCGGGTACTGTAGCAAATAGTGACACTGTAGCAAATACCGAACACTGTAGCAAATAGTGATACTGTAGCAACTCGGTACTGTAGCAAATAGTGACACTGTAGCACCTCAGGTACTGTAGCAACTCGGGCACTATAGCAACTCGGGTACTGTAGCAAAATACTGTAGCAATTGGTTCGAACACATTCGCTGATTTCGTGATTTTTTCGCCCAAAACTCGATTTTTGAGTGTTTTTGATCCGTTTTTAAGCACATGAAAGCTACTAAACATATATACAACCTATTTCTAACATCAATTAAGCATAACAAACACCAAAAATGAAGATTCAAGCTTAAAATCACATTTTTATTCAAGAACACAAAAACTCAATTAATCAAGAATCAAAGCAAGGATTCAAGTAAACAAACCTGATTAGATGATCACAAGGATACAAGAAATTAGTCACTTAAGCTACTTGATCTAATTTCTTACTTGGATTTGATTAGGGTTTTGAGAGTGAAAGAGTTTAGGTACGTTCTAGTTTTGGGAAATTAGGTGAAATGGATGGAAACATCCAGATATTACACTCTTATGTGTTAAAAAATAATACCCCATCACACACGGGTATTTACCAGTTATCTAAAATCTTTCGCACAAGATTAGGTAGCCCAAACGAGGTCTAAATTAAATAAACAAACCTGTTCTGGGACCCTTGTCACAAACTGGTCACAACACAATTATAATAAAACACTAATAAAATAATTAAAATAAAAGCACTTAAGACTAAGCATAAATCCTAAGGGCAAAATAGGCAACTTACAACTAGCCCGGGTTTCAGTCTGTTACAAATTCTACATGCCTGTTGTATGGAGGCGGGCTCGTGTGAACTTATATCTTCTTAGATTCTTTCCGGTAATCCTTTCACAAACGCGTCGATCTTCTCTTCCTCATCTTCGAATGCTCCCGGACACAATAGGTACAATTCTGTGAATCGTCTTTCGTACGTGGTAATATCAAATCCTTGAGTTCGTAACCCTCTAAGTTCTGTCTTGAGCTTATTGACCTCAGTTCTGGGACGGTACTTCTCGTTCATCAAGTGCTTGAATGCTGACCACGGTAGTGCGTACGCATCGTCTTGTCCCACTTGCTCTAGATAGGTATTCCACCATGTTAACGCAGAACCTGTGAAGGTATGCGTAGCGTACTTTACTTTGTCCTCTTCAGTACACTTACTTATGGCAAACACCGATTTGACCTTCTCAGTCCACCATTTCAATTCGATCGGTCCTTCGGTTCCATTAAATTCCAAAGGTTTGCAGGCAGTGAATTCTTTGTAGGTGCATCCTACACGATTTCCTGTACTGCTAGATCCAAGGTTATTGTTGGTATGTAGCGCAGCCTGTACTGCGGCTATGTTTGAAGCTAGAAAAGTACGGAATTCCTCTTCATTCATATTCACGGTGTGTCGAGTAGTCGGTGCCATTTTCTTCAAAATAGTCAAATGGAACAAGTTAATCATACAGAATATTAAGAGTAGTTAATAGTATTTTGTAGCATAATATGAACTCATTTATAAAAGCTTTTTCTTCATATTAGCGTTTTATAAGTTTAAATTCGGGTAGTACCTACCCGTTAAGTTCATACTTAGTAGCTAATATACAATTCAACTACTACAATTCTATATGAAAAACTGATTATAATAATATTTCGCGTTCAAACTTTTATACAATATTTTACAAACTTACAATACCGCTTATTTTACATAAAGCATGAAATATAGCACACAATAACTTTGATACAAGATAGTTGTGAAGATAATTCTAGCTAGTACACAAGTCGTTCAGCAAAGGCAATAAAGACACGTAATTCATACGTCCAGAAACAAGTCATGCATTCTGGTTTTACTAGGACTACTTCCCATCCTTGGTCTTGTGGAACATAACCGTTATGGCCGTTGATAAGACAGCGTGTTGTAACGTCGTTAAAGGGACGAGGGTTACGTAATGTCCAACAGTCCCGTAACAATCTAAAAACCTCATTTCTTACCCCAATTACCGACTCCATCACTTGTGGGAACGTTTTGTTTAATAGTTGTAGGCCGATGTTCTTGTTCTCACTTTAGTGAGAAGCGAACATTACTAATCCGTAAGCATAACATGCTTCTTTATGTTGCATGTTAGCCGCTTTTTCTAAATCACGAAGTCTAATATTCGGATATATTGAGTCAAAATAATTTCTTAACCCATTGCGTAAAATAGCATTTGGGTTCCCCGCAATATATGCGTCAAAGTAAACACATCGTAACTTATGGATTTCCCAATGTGATATCCCCCATCTTTCGAACGAAAGCCTTTTATAAACCAAGGCATTCTTGGAACGTTCTTCGAATGTCTTACAAACTGATCTCGCCTTAAATAGTTGTGCCGAAGAATTCTGACCGACTCTAGACAAGATTTCATCAATCATGTCTCCGGGTAGGTCTCTTAAAATATTGGGTTGTCTATCCATTTTGTATTTTTATACTGTAAAATAAACAAGAGTTAGATTCATAAAAAAAAATACTTATTAATACAAGCAATTTTTACATATATCATAAAGCATAAGCACACTATATTACATATATTACACCACACGAATACAACTATCTTATTCCGACTCGCTTGTTTCTTCTTCTTCGGTTTTGGTTTGTTTTGCCAAGTTTCTAGGGATATATGATGTTCCCCTAATACGAGCCGTAATTTTCCACATTGGTTTAGAAAAACCTGGTGGTTTAGAGGTTACCGGGTCATTGTTACAACTTAAGGACTTCGGGGGTTGACGATACATATAAAGTTCATCGGGGTTAGAATTAGATTTCTCTATTTTTATGCCCTTTCCCTTATTATTTTCTTTTGCATTTTTAAATTCAGTTGGGGTAATTTCTATAACATCATCGGAATTCTCGTCGGAATCCGATTAATCGGAGAATTGGTAATCCTCCCAATATTTTGCTTCCTTGGCGGAAACACCATTGACCATAATTAACCTTGGTCGGTTGGTTGAGGATTTTCTTTTACTTAACCGTTTTATTATTTCCCCCACCGGTTCTATTTCTTCATCCGGTTCCTCCTCTTCCGGTTCTGATTCTTCTTCCGGTTCCGACTCTTCTTCCGGTTCCTCTTCGGGAACTTGTGAATCAGTCCACGAATCATTCCAATTTACATTTGACTCTTCATTATTATTAGGTGAGTCAATGGGACTTGTTCTAGAGGTAGACATCTATCACATAATATCAAACGCGTTAAGAGATTAATATATCACATAATATTCACATGTTAAAAATATATAGTTTCCAACAAAATTTGTTAAGCAATCATTTTTCAAGTAAACACGGTCGAAGTCCAGACTCACTAATGCATCCTAACCAACTCGATAAGACACACTAATGCAAAATTCTGGTTCTCTAAGACCAACGCTCGGATACCAACTGAAATGTCCCGTTCTTATTGATTAAAAACGTTCCATATTGATTGATTTCGTTGCGAGGTTTCGACCTCTATATGAGACGTTTTTCAAAGACTGCATTCATTTTAAAATAAACCATAACCTTTATTTCATCAATAAAGGTTTAAAAAGTTTTACGTAGATTATCAAATAATGATAATCTAAAATATCCTGTTTACACACGACCATTACATAATGGTTTACAATACAAATATGTTACAACAAAATAAGTTTCTTGAATGCAGTTTTTACACAATATCATACAAGCATGGACTCCAAATCTCGTCCTTATTTAAGTATGCGACAGCGAAAGCTCTTAATAATCACCTGAGAATAAACATGCTTAAAACGTCAACAAAAATGTTGGTGAGTTATAGGTATAACCTATATATATCAAATCATAATAATAGACCACACGATTTCATATTTCAATACACATCCCATACATAGAGATAAAAGTCATTGATATGGTGAACACCTGGTAACCGAGATTAACAAGATGCATATATAAGAATATCCCCATCATTCCGGGACACCCTTCGGATATGATATAAATTTCGAAGTACTAAAGCATCCGGTACTTTGGATGGGGTTTGTTAGGCCCAATAGATCTATCTTTAGGATTCGCGTCAATTAGGGTGTCTGTTCCCTAATTCTTAGATTACCAGACTTAATAAAAAGGTGCATATTCGATTTCGATAATTCAACCATAGAATGTAGTTTCACGTACTTGTGTCTATTTTGTAAATCATTTATAAAACCTGCATGTATTCTCATCCCAAAAATATTAGATTTTAAAAGTGGGACTATAACTCACTTTCACAGATTTTTACATCGTCGGGAAATAAGACTTGGCCACTGGTTGATTCACGAACCTATAACAATATATACATATATATCAATGTATGTTCAAAATAAATTACAACACTTTTAATATATTTTGATGTTTTAAGTTTATTAAGTCAGCTGTCCTCGTTAGTAACCTACAACTAGTTGTCCACAGTTAGATGTACAGAAATAAATCGATAAATATTATCTTGAATCAATCCATGACCCAGTGTATACGTATCTCAGTATTGATCACAACTCAAACTATATATATTTTGGAATCAACCTCAACCCTGTATAGCTAACTCCAACATTCACATATAGATTGTCTATGGTTGTTCCGAAATATATATAGATGTGTCGACATGATAGGTCGAAACATTGTATACGTGTCTATGGTATCTCAAGATTACATAATATACAATACAAGTTGATTAAGTTATGGTTGGAATAGATTTGTTACCAATTTTCACGTAGCTAAAATGAGAAAAATTATCCAATCTTGTTTTACCCATAACTTCTTCATTTTAAATCCGTTTTGAGTGAATCAAATTGCTATGGTTTCATATTGAACTCTATTTTATGAATCTAAACAGAAAAAGTATAGGTTTATAGTCGGAAAAATAAGTTACAAGTCGTTTTTGTAAAGGTAGTCATTTCAGTCGAAAGAACGACGTCTAGATGACCATTTTAGAAAACATACTTTCACTTTGAGTTTAACCATAATTTTTGGATATAGTTTCATGTTCATAATAAAAATCATTTTCTCAGAATAACAACTTTTAAATCAAAGTTTATCATAGTTTTTAATTAACTAACCCAAAACAGCCCGCGGTGTTACTACGACGGCGTAAATCCGGTTTTACGGTGTTTTTCGTATTTCCAGGTTTTAAATCATTAAGTTAGCATATCATATAGATATAGAACATGTGTTTAGTTAATTTTAAAAGTCAAGTTAGAAGGATTAACTTTTGTTTGCGAACAAGTTTAAAATTAACTAAACTATGTTCTAGTGATTACGAGTTTAAACCTTCGAATAAGATAGTTTTATATATATGAATTGAATGATGTTATGAACATCAATACTACCTCAAGTTTAGTAGGTAAACCTACTGGAAGTGACAAGAAATGATCTAGCTTCAAAGGATCTTGGATGGCTTGAAAGTTCTTGAAGTAGGATCATGACACAAAAACAAGTTCAAGTAAGATTTTTACTCGAATTAAGATAGTTTATAGTTATAGAAATTGAATCAAAGTTTGAATATGAATATTACCTTGAATAAGAAAGATAACCTACTGTATATAACAAAGGTTTCTTGATCTTAGATGATTACTTGGAATGGATTAAAAAGCTTGGAAGTAAATTAGTAAACTTGAAGGGATTTTTGAAGTGTTCTTCCTATGATGATTATAGCTTGATTCTTGAAGTAATTTTTGATGAAGATGATGATTAACTACTGGAAAAATACGTTCATAATAGTGTGTGTGTGTTGAGAGAGAATTAGAAAGAGAATTGGAAGTGAAATGGAGTGAATGATGAGTGGTAATTGGTGAGTGGTGAGTGGGGTTAAAAGGAGTTCTAGTTAGTTGACTAGCTCATGGTAGAAGTTAAAATTGATTAGTCATACATGACATAATCAAGAGTGGAATCCCATGCTAGTTTCTATTGGTATATACCCATAGTAAGTACGTTTTGAAGCTGTGTATAATACGGGTAAGAATACGACTAGAATTCTTGATGAAAGAAAAGAATGGGAAAGTAACTGTAACCATTTTCGTTAAGTATGAGTGTTTTGATATATGTCTTGAAGTCTTCCAAAAGTATTTTAATACATCTAAATACACTACATGTATATACATTTTAACTGAGTCGTTAAGTCATCGTTAGTCGTTACATGTAAGTGTTGTTTTGAAACCTTTAAGTTAACGATCTCAATTAATGTTGTTAACCCATTGTTTATTATATCTAATGAGATGTTAAATTATTATATTATCATGATATTATGATATATTAATATATCTTAATATGATATATATACATTTAAATGTCGTTACAACGATAATCGTTACATATATGTCTCGTTTCGAAATCCTTAAGTTAGCAGTCTTGTTTATATGTATATAACTCATTGTTAATATACTTATGGAGATACTTACTTATCATAATCTCATGTTAACCATATGTATATCCATATATATATCGTCATGTCGTTTTTACAAGTTTTAACGTTCGTGAATCGCCGGTCAACTTGGGTGGTCAATTGTCTATATGAAAATATTTCAATTTATAAAGTCTTAACAAGTTTGATTGCTTAACATGTTGGAAACATTTAATCATGTAAATATCAATCTCAATTAATATATATAAACATGGAAAAGTTCGGGTCACTACAATATCTATTACTCATCATTCCGATTGTTTTACAATAAAAGATACAATAGATTTTTCTTTTTTATTTAATGAAGTATGTCAAATACAGACGTCTGCATTAGCCAAAATTGAAGAAATTGATAGTCGACCTTTAGAGTTAGACTTATAAGATAAACCATTATTAATGACTAGCCATATAACCCAAAAAATATCATTTTCAAGTAAAGAAGTTATTAGTCACCCCATTGAAAGTTTAATTACTTCTAGTAGATTTAATGCAATACTTGAAAAAGAAAATAATTTAGAACCTTACAAAACTCAAGGAGAGTATTATAATGGTATTGACTTTTCTAGAGTAAGCATATTAATAGATACAGGAGTAAATACCAATTATAAACCGTAAATTGAGTGAGAATTTAATAGGATTTAAATTAAGTGAACCCCACCAATATAGAAATTTCAATGGTGACATACACGAAATAAATGAAGCCATTGAAACTATCTTAAAATTTGAGAAAGATAAAATACCTGTAAGATTATTGATAGAAAATGAAAGTAATGATGATGAGTTAGAAATTTTGTTAGGATTAATATTTTTAAAAAATGTTAAACCATATCCAGGGTCGGTCCTGTGATTTTTAATGCCCAATGCGTAAATATTAAAAAATGCCCCTATAATTTCTGTAAGCATATATTTACTATCCTTATAAAAAGCTTAAAACATATTAACATTGTGATAAATTTTATAATTTATTCACGTGAATTTAGGTTAGAATACATTTTAAAAAGAGAATAGACACTTAAAAACATATCCTCACTTAAAGTCAACTTGCAAAGTTTATTGATACATGTTATATTTATATAATGTAAATTTTTTTATTTTCGTTGAAAAGCAAGGCAATTTTATTACTTAAGAAAAAATTACAAGAGACATACACGAGAATCCAAATCACACCAATGATGGACTCCACTCTAAATACAGAAAATACAATACACGATTACATGCTACTCGACTACTAACTGAGTTGCAAAGGTTGCAGCTCTGACATTACTTGACTTACGAAATGCTAAGGTAAATGCTAGGGTTAGATATCCACGCTTGCCAATCAAACTTTCTTCCTCTCGACCTATTCAAAATCCACTTAAAATATTTGACTTGTATTTCACTAAGAGCTACCGGACCATTCCAACGTTTACCATTGAAAACCATATTATTCCGATTTTTTCCAAATTAGGTATGTACTAGTCCACCACACTGCTTGCCAAATTTTCTTGCCAAAGTTCGACATTGAACAACTTGTGTTTCGATTGGATATTTTTTGAAGACTAAAGTTTAAAATTTTTTCCAAGTTTCACCATTTGAAAAGACAATCCCATACTTCGAGTGCGTGTTTGCAAAAGATGAGTGAGTTGATAGTAATATATTCATTTTATTAGATTTCGAATATGTGTACATTTATATTATAATGTTTTTTATTAATATTATACTATATATTTTAGATATTGATAATGCTAAAAATGAACATATATTTCATAGCATTATCCCTCAAGAAAGACCAGCTTTTAGTTGCAATTGTTCTATTTACAAGTGATATTCGTTTAAATAATAAAAGGTGAAGACAAAAGACAGATTCGACGAATTGAAGACGCAAACGATCAAAAAGCTCAAAAGTACAAAGTACAATCAAAGTGGTTCAAATTATTGATGAGAAACGTCTCAAAATTACAAGAGTACAAGATACGAAATGCAAAGTACAAGATATTAAATTGTACGCAAGGACGTTCAAAAAATCGGAACCGGGACGAGAGTCATCTCTCAACGATCGACGCAACGGACTAAAAATTATAAGTCAACTATGCACATGAATATAATATAATATATAATTAATTCTTAAAATTAATATATATATTATATTATATATTATAAACGTCGGCAAACAAGAAAACAAACTTATGTGAGCTGGTACCTACCTCCATGCGATCGCATCTTTTTCACACATCTTTTTCCTTTCATCTATCAACGTATATATATTTATATTTATAATATAATTTTAATTTTAATTTTAATTCTAATAATAAGGGTATGTTAGCGAATGTTGTAAGGGTGTAAACGCTAAGCTATTTTTAATCACTGTAAGTTATGGTTAATGTTATTTTTAAATTAATGTCTCGTAGCTAAGTTATTATTATGCTTATTTAATACCGAAGTAATCATGATGTTGGGCTAAAAATTAAAATTGGGTAATTGGGCTTTGGACCATAATTGGGGTTTGGACAAAAGAACGACACTTGTGGAAATTAGACTATGGGCTATTAATGGGTATTATATTAACTAAACGATACCTCGTTAATTTAATATATAGACTTATAATTTGACGTATTTATATATAACCACATACGCTTGACTGGGCACGGTGGGCGGGATATCTATAAATACCAATAATTGTTCATTTTACCGGACACGGAACTGGATTAATAGTTAATAGACTTGTTGAAACAGGGGTGGATTACATTCAAGGGTAATTGGTGTAATTGTTAACAAAGTAGTAAAACCTTGGTTTACACGCAGTCGATAACCTGGTGTATTCATTAAACAAAGTATTAAGACCTTGTTACAATTCGAATCCCCAATTAGTTGGAATATTTGACTTCGGGAATAAGAATAATTTGACGAAGAACTCCGCACTTTATAATTATGACTGATGGACTATTATGGACAAATCCGTATGGACATATCGAATAATCCAGGACAAAGGACAATTAACCCATGGTAATAAACTAAAATCAACACGTTGAACATCATGATTACGGAAGTTTAAATAAGCATAATTCTTTTATTTCATATTTAATTGCACTTTTAATTATCGCACTTTTATTTATTGTCATTATATTTAATTGCACTTTTAATTATCGTACTCTTTAATTATCGTAATTTTATTTTATCGCACTTTTATTTATCGCAATTTCATTATCGTTATTTTATTTACGCTTTAAATTAAGTTATATTTATTTTTAATATTTTACATTAGGTTTTAACTGCGAGTTAAGGTTTAAAATCGACAAACCGGTCATTAAAACGTAAAAACCCCCTTTTTATAATAATAATATTACTTATATATTTTTGTATTTTTTTTACAAATATAGTTTTTAAAAATATAGCGTTAAGCTTGTTTAAAAGATCCCTGTGGAACGAACCGGACTTACTAAAAACTACACTACTGTACGATTAGGTACACTGCCTATAATTGTTGTAGCAAGGTTTAGGTATATCTACTCTATAAATAAATAAATATCTTGTGTAAAATTGTATCGTATTTAATAGTATTTCCTTGTAAAATTTAATACCATTTCATATACCCCTCGCATAACATCAAGTATTTTTGGCGCCGCTGCCGGGGAAATTTTTGCTTAAACGCCGGAAGCGCAACGCTATATATAAAAAAAAATTTATTAAAGTTTTATTAAGTTTTTATTTTGTAAAAATATACGTTTTTAAAAAAAAAATACAAAAATATATAAAGAAAAACAAAATTTAAGTATTTTTAAGAGTTTGTTAAATATATAAGTTTTATAAAGTTTCTTTATTTTTATTTTTAGTTTGTAAGAATATAAATTCTATTTAAATATTTTGTATTAATATAAAACAGAAAAAAATAAAATAAAATAAAAAAACATTCGAGCCACTACACTGTAGCAGCCCAGCATTTGGCCGGGATCCGCAGCTCATGCGACCGCATGAAAAATAACTAACACCTCATGCAATCGCATGAGGTGATTTGACTGGTCTGAAACCTCAGCCGACCAGTTTAGAGTTTTAATTAATTTATAATTATTATTATTATAACCCTAATTAGGTTTAGATTATTTAATTAATTAGTTTAGTTTTTAATTAATTTGTATTTTAAGTATTAATTAGTTTTAATAAATTATAAAATTAATAGTTATATAAAATAAATAATATAAAAATAATATTTTTACAAAAATTGTACTTTTTACAACTTTAAGTTTATTTTTATATTTTGTATCTTTTTATTCGTTTTAGCGTAATATTTGTATTTTTCGCTCGTATTTTGTGATGACCCAGAAAATTTCGACTTATTTAAACTAATTCTCTATATGATTTAATATTTTCGACATGATAAGCAATGAATTTTGACAAGTTTTAAAACTTTTAAAAATGATTTTTTTATATAACGGTTGACCACCCTGTTTGTCCAACGATTCACGAACGTCATAACATGTATTATATACATATTTTAATAAATATAAGAGTTTTCGATATATACGAAATCATGCGAATAATATTTATATACGAAATGATTAAAAATTTACTATTAAACGATGCTATTTCAAATTAAAAATTTTACGTATTAAGTCATTTTATTTTTATGATATAATTTTTGTATTTTTTTAAGAAACGAAGTTAAATTAATAATGTACAATTTGTAAAGCATAACGTACAACGTGTAGCTTAAATAGTTGAATTTAAATTAATTCATTTACTATTCACATGAAAACGACATGATAGAAATTATTAATTATAAGTTACATAGAATGCCCCTGAAGTATTTAATAAATACGCCTTTTTTAAATTTTAAATTCGATTTACGTATTATATTAATATGTCGACACGCTAGTGAACAAACAAGATGTGAGCTGGAAAATGATGCCATGCGATCGCATGGCAAAATGCCCATAAGCCCATGCGATCGCATGGGCAGGTGGGACAGGTCTGATCCTATAAATATCGAACGTTTCTGTTTTTCTGTATCCATCTATCTCGCATCTATCTCTCAATATATATTATATTTATATTTATATTTATTATTATTATTATTATTATTATTATTATTAAGATTAATATTAATATTATTATTAATCTTAATATTATTAGTAGTATTATTATTAATTAGTATTATACATAAAATACTACGACGAGGTCATGAGCGTGTCACTTTCAAAATATGTTTTCGAGCGGGATAGAGCTAAGGAAATTATGGGTTATTGCCAAGGAGGTTATGGGTAATGTTTGGGAGTATATTTATGAATCAAACCTAGTATTTATCATCTCCGTTACGTCTACGTACTTTCCTACAATATTGAATCTCAATATTGATACGTAAGAACTCATATTTTATCTTTTATATATTAATTGTGTATCCATGTCTAGTGCTCGAGTATATATATTTATACATACTTGTATGCTAAATTTCGTCGTTAAACAGTTTATAATGAATCACGAATTAAATACATATATTACTGGTAAAAGGTATATGATATACATGTTTTTGGAAAGCTGGCGAAAAATCAATAACTTTTCATTTAGGAATCGTGTAATTTCGATGAACGAATTAAAAGATATGGACAACTGAATTATGATTAACGATAATTGGAATTGCTTTTGAATCTGCAATTAATATTTAAACAACTTGTTTGTAAGATTGATAAATTGGATTTTTGAGTATTACCAACTGAGTAAATAAATCCTTATATAAGGTACGTCTCGTTTTGTTGAATTATTGTCAAAATTGACTTTTTGAAACGACTTTGGATAACTTTTGTATGTCGATCTCGAGCATTAGGATTGTTATACACTATGACCTGACCTAGCTTGATAGACATTTATTGACCAACATATGTTCTCTAGGTTGAGATCTACGGTTATTTAGTAATCCGAGTTTCGATCACATTTTGGTGAACGACTTTATATGCTGCTAAGGTGAGTTTCATATGATCCCTTTTACTCAATATATTTTTGGGCTGAGAATACATGCGACTGTTTATAAATACTGAAAATACTAGATTTATATGCGTGAGTTTCATTTGCTCCCTTTTTAATTGCTTTTGCAATATATATTTTTGGGCTGAGAATACATGCACTTTATTTTAAACACAATGGATACAAGTACATACTTAATTCTACACTGAGTTTGAACCGAAAATCCCTTAGCTTTGGTAACTAGTAACTGCCGGTTATAAGAACTGGTGGGCGCGAATAGTGGTATATGGATCCATAGGGCTTGATATCCCCGTCCGAGCTAGAGCACTAGCCTTTTAACGAACGTATGCTATTTGAGAAGCGTACACGTTGGTTTATGTGTATTATTAAGATGATTATACAAAGGGTACAAATTATATATACGTTAAGTTTAGTTACCAGGGTGCTCAATTTCGTAGAATATTTTGATAAACGTTTCTGGATGAAACAACTGAAATCTTGTTATCCACTTTTATATGCAGATTATGCGAAACACTAAAACTATGAACTCACCAACCTTTGTGTTGACACTTGTTAGCATGTTTATTCTCAGGTTCCCTAGAAGTCTTCCGTTGTTTGCTTATATGATAGACAAGCTATGTGCATGGAGTCTTACATGGCATATTTTTCAAGAAAACGTTGCATTCACCAATTCATCACCATGTACCTTATTTAGACTGCATTGTCAACGGAAGTACTGTTGTAAACTATTATATAAGGTGATTGTTTATATGTAGAAATCATCAGATGTCGAAAACCTTTGATTTAATATTCATTTATGGTGTGCCTTTTCAAAAGAATGCAATGTTTATAAAACGTATCATATAGAGGTCAAATACCTCGCAATGAAATCAATGAATGACGTATTCGGCCAAATGGATTTGGAGCGATCGTCACAGTTGGTATCAGAGCGTTAGTCCTAGCGAACCAGGTCTTGCATGAGTGTGTCTAACTGATAGTTGTTAGGATACATTAGTAAGTCTGGACTTCGACCGTGTCTGTATGTCAAAAGTTTTGCTTATCATTTTTTGTCGGAAATTACCTGCTTATCATTCCTAGTCTAGATACGTTTTACTACATTGATTGCATGAATAGTGTATAAACAAAATTCATATCTTAGCGTATCTGTTACTGTAAACTTTTCCTGACATCTTCCGAAAATTTCTCCGTGATTTATGGAATTTGGTATTATATGTACATATGTAAATTATGTATTGAAGAATACCAAACTAAATTCTATAATCTAATTCATATAAAAAAAATCATCTCCCTAATTATACAAGATGGATCCCGTATCTAGTTCAAATTCCTTAAAATCTGACAGCTATTCCGATATGGATATTCACCTGAATTCCGAAGACAGTGTAACCGGAATGGATCAACCAATCAGCCATCACCTATTCTGGATGAATTGGGGATGGGTTCGTAGTCTACTTAATCATTGGAGACAAGAAGAAGGTGATCCCTTCCATCCACCACATTGCCCTCTTGGCGAAGAACCTGAAGCACTTACTGGCAAACCTGTTCGAGACACCATTTTCTCTCTCATTTCCAGAGTATCTCGTCACGATAATATACTATCTCAAATTCTGGATCTTATTCATCCGCTCGTCCGAACCGCCAATCATCCCGGTGTAGTAGAAGAAGTCAACGAGCTTCGCGCTCGGGTAGTGGCTTTGGAGAATATGGTGCAAAGGTTACAAGCACCAGCAGAATCTCCAGCATCAACAGTACCACCGACAACAACACTAACAGTACCATTACCACCACCAACAACATCCGCACCGCAAGCATCAACATCACAATATGTACCTTGAACATCAACGTCATACGCATCGTAGTTACCAAGAAATACCAGCAACAATAACCGATGAAGTATTAACTCATTTCCCCTGAAGAAATTTTATGTATATTTAATATATATGAATCAAAATAAATCTTTTCGTACTAAGCTATTACATGTGAATCTTAAATGGTAGGTACTACTCGGTTAGTTCATATTACTAATATGCAATGATGTACATCCTTCCTTAACAACTTAACCATTGTTAACTACAATCTCTGTTTCAACTTAATGAATTCCATTTCATAATAAACCAAGTGTATTATTCAATTACATAATTGATTTTACATTTTCATTTTCGATATACTTGAAACTTTCCAGAAAACATCATCTGTGCCTTGTAAGGTTCACAAAGATTCCACAAGCATCAACATCCTTCACCGAGAAATAAGAATAAATAATGAAGTATCGATTACATTAGCGAAATACTCCGCAAAGATTATGTAATCTTTAATGTTTTAGAGATTAATCATTTCTAAGTCAAGCCGAAAATCAAATGAGCTTAATATGATATTAACTCATTAAATCTATATTACATCTGAAGAAAATATACATACATATATTTTCATAAAGACGAGAATAAAAATTCTTTTGTACAAAGTATTAGTTGTGAAATCTTTAACGAGTAGGTAATATCCGGGAAATATTTAAGTTCGCAATTAATATGTTACACTGTACATTCTTCAACTTTGATTCAAAAATCATTAACTATACCCACTATCTTCACAGTGATACACAATTATTTCATACAAATTCAATTACATATTCTGATATTGACGGATCAGAATCCAAGTCAAGATTTAACGGGTGACATCATTCTTAGATCTCTACATTTTTCAAAGCTATACTTTGACTTTAAAAATGTGAAAGATCCTTTAGCGCTGTTTTTACCGAAAATAATCTTGCAATCCCTTTTCAAAGTATCCCGTTTTATCACACTTTTAACCAGTCAACTTCGATTTTTTTTTCAGATTAGCCTTATTGTAATCTGGACATATACGTTCTTGTTACCGGGGAACCTTTCATGTTCCACCACATTAGCAGTAAATTTACCAACAACTTCATTTATCCTTGATCTTTCAAAAAATCCTTATACTCATTGAAACTCTATCATTTACTCATTTGCATCTTGTAACGAAAATTGCCATACGAATTATCGAAAATTAGCAATCAGTATTTTGAAATCTTGCAGCACGTCTATGCCAACAGTTATATGTGTACATATAACGTCTACCTCCTGGACTTACATACTTCGAATGTGAAGTTTCTGAAAAACACCCCAAACTGCGAAACTAGTTCTCCGAATTTTGGAAAAATGTTGATGAAGCAGCAAAAACTATAAACGACTTTAACAGTCGAAAGTTTGATGATAAAGAGTAGTGTGTTGGAAAAGCACAGAAAAAGAGAAGGTTTGAAACTGGAAAACGGGTTGAGCAAAGTATGAAGGAAGCTGTAGACAAATCACAAGGACAAAATCTACCTTCAAAGAATCCAAATGATTCAGTGTCTGCTGAAACCATTAGTAAGAATCTTACTTCTTATTCTAAACCTTCACAGACAGATTTTCCGCATCATCCTCTGATATTAGAAATTCTAAGATATCATCGTATCTTCCATTATAAATATCCTCCATATTTCTGAAGATATTTTCATAACTATTCTTATCTAAAATCATTTATCTCTTCACGCTATTTGTGTTACATCATAAAAGAAACTATTTTAGTTTCTAATTTCTGAAAATTTCAAAAAATGGATGTTTTTGAAGTAGTGTTGGGAATTGAAGCATGAGTTAGTATAATATAATGACACTTGATCAACGTGATTATATTACAGTAAGTCATGATGAGTTTCTAATGGAACGTGATAAAGGTTCACATATCACACCCTCATCATGAACCATGTTACATAACTCTTCCATTATATTTAACCTCTAAATATATCAAGAAAATATTTTTCTTGATGATTCGGTCTTTTCCAGATATTCTGGTAATTTGACAAGTCAGATTGTGCTATTACCATTTCTTTCTTAGAACATTAGTTATGTTCATCTGAAACTTCATACCTACGAATTCTGGACCATTATCCGCTTGACTTAAGGTCGGGAAGAGAAAACGAAAGCATGAAGCTCCGAAATATAATGGAGAATATAAAGCCCGATAACAACCCCGAAATTACAAACCGTGTATATCAATGCGTATAGTAATATAAAGACACGGGAGAATGAAAAACACTATAACTCCAAGGTAATAGTAGAAGAAAATAACTTCCTCTGGTGGCAGATGAAAAAAAAGAATGAAGGATACGATAGCCAGGAAAATATCAAGAATCAGAACTGGATTAAGCATTTTCACAAACTATTGGGATGTATGAAATAAAAAAGAAGATTATAGGAGTGGTGAAAATAAATGAAACGGAAGAGGTCAATTTATAGCGAAAAATCAGACATAGCAATCGAGGCAGATTACGCATTTAATCAAAGAAAATCCTAATTTCCGCAAATTCCGAAGAATCAAATCTTATATAGATTATGAAGATTTTCTATTCCTTAAATTCCGAAAATCAATCGTTAATATGTCAAAAGTTAAGATGAATCTCTATTCCCTCATTTCACTTTATTACGATAACTTCCCTCATACGCTTCGAGTAATTGGATTGTTTTATCCATATTATTCAACGGTGATAGAAATTCTATTTATCAACTCATATTCATCATAAAAATATTTTTATTGTTAACCATGACGACCTCACTCAAATTTCGAGACGAAATTTCTTTAACGGTGAGGTACTGTGATGACCCGGAAAATTTCGACTTATTTAAACTAATTCTCTATATGATTTAATATTTTCGACATGATAAGCAATGAATTTTGACAAGTTTTAAAACTTTTAAAAATGATTTTTTATATAACGGTTGACCACCCTGTTTGTCCAACGATTCACGAACGTCATAACATGTATTATATACATATTTTAATAAATATAAGAGTTTTCGATATATACGAAATCATGCGAATAATATTTATATACGAAATGATTAAAAATTTACTATTAAACGATGCTATTTCAAATTAAAAATTTTACGTATTAAGTCATTTTATTTTTATGATATAATTTTTGTATTTTTTTTAAGAAACGAAGTTAAATTAATAATGTACAATTTGTAAAGCATAACGTACAACGTGTAGCTTAAATAGTTGAATTTAAATTAATTCATTTACTATTCACATGAAAACGACATGATAGAAATTATTAATTATAAGTTACATAGAATGCCCCTGAAGTATTTAATAAATACGCCTTTTTTAAATTTTAAATTCAATTTACGTATTATATTAATATGTCGACACGCTAGTGAACAAACAAGATGTGAGCTGGAAAATGATGCCATGCGATCGCATGGCAAAATGCCCATAAGCCCATGCGATCGCATGGGCAGGTGGGACAGGTCTGATCCTATAAATATCAAACGTTTCTGTTTTTCTGTATCCATCTATCTCGCATCTATCTCTCAATATATATTATATTTATATTTATATTTATATTTATTATTATTATTATTATTATTATTATTATTATTATTATTATTAAGATTAATATTATTATTAATCTTAATATTATTAGTAGTATTATTATTAATTAGTATTATACATAAAATACTACGACGAGGTCATGAGCGTGTCACTTTCAAAATATGTTTTCGAGCGGGATAGAGCTAAGGAAATTATGGGTTATTGCCAAGGAGGTTATGGGTAATGTTTGGGAGTATATTTATGAATCAAACCTAGTATTTATCATCTCCGTTACGTCTACGTACTTTCCTACAATATTGAATCTCAATATTGATACGTAAGAACTCATATTTTATCTTTTATATATTAATTGTGTATCCATGTCTAGTGCTCGAGTATATATATTTATACATACTTGTATGCTAAATTTCGTCGTTAAACAGTTTATAATGAATCACGAATTAAATACATATATTACTGGTAAAAGGTATATGATATACATGTTTTTGGAAAGCTGGCGAAAAATCAATAACTTTTCATTTAGGAATCGTGTAATTTCGATGAACGAATTAAAAGATATGGACAACTGAATTATGATTAACGATAATTGGAATTGCTTTTGAATCTGCAATTAATATTTAAACAACTTGTTTGTAAGATTGATAAATTGGATTTTTGAGTATTACCAACTGAGTAAATAAATCCTTATATAAGGTACGTCTCGTTTTGTTGAATTATTGTCAAAATTGACTTTTTGAAACGACTTTGGATAACTTTTGTATGTCGATCTCGAGCATTAGGATTGTTATACACTATGACCTGACCTAGCTTGATAGACATTTATTGACCAACATATGTTCTCTAGGTTGAGATCTACGGTTATTTAGTAATCCGAGTTTCGATCACATTTTGGTGAACGACTTTATATGCTGCTAAGGTGAGTTTCATATGATCCCTTTTACTCAATATATTTTTGGGCTGAGAATACATGCGACTGTTTATAAATACTGAAAATACTAGATTTATATGCGTGAGTTTCATTTGCTCCCTTTTTAATTGCTTTTGCAATATATATTTTTGGGCTGAGAATACATGCACTTTATTTTAAACACAATGGATACAAGTACATACTTAATTCTACACTGAGTTTGAACCGAAAATCCCTTAGCTTTGGTAACTAGTAACTGCCGGTTATAAGAACTGGTGGGCGCGAATAGTGGTATATGGATCCATAGGGCTTGATATCCCCGTCCGAGCTAGAGCACTAGCCTTTTAACGGACGTATGCTATTTGAGAAGCGTACACGTTGGTTTATGTGTATTATTAAGATGATTATACAAAGGGTACAAATTATATATACGTTAAGTTTAGTTACCAGGGTGCTCAATTTCGTAGAATATTTTGATAAACGTTTCTGGATGAAACAACTGAAATCTTGTTATCCACTTTTATATGCAGATTATGCGAAACACTAAAACTATGAACTCACCAACCTTTGTGTTGACACTTGTTAGCATGTTTATTCTCAGGTTCCCTAGAAGTCTTCCGTTGTTTGCTTATATGATAGACAAGCTATGTGCATGGAGTCTTACATGGCATATTTTTCAAGAAAACGTTGCATTCACCAATTCATCACCATGTACCTTATTTAGACTGCATTGTCAACGGAAGTACTGTTGTAAACTATTATATAAGGTGATTGTTTATATGTAGAAATCATCAGATGTCGAAAACCTTTGATTTAATATTCATTTATGGTGTGCCTTTTCAAAAGAATGCAATGTTTATAAAACGTATCATATAGAGGTCAAATACCTCTCAATGAAATCAATGAATGACGTATTCGGCCAAATGGATTTGGAGCGATCGTCACATATTTAGTCTTAAGTTATAGTTTTTGCCATAGTTATTTTTATTTCTAGATTTTTAGGCTTTGCCGTAAAATCCCTTAAGTGCTTTTTCTTTAGACTAAGATTTTGGTGCTTTAGAAATTTGTGACGCCATTTTTATATTTTAGTACCTTTTTAAGTTATTGCCATTTGGGATATAGTTTTTCTTTTAAGCTTTAATATCTTTAGACGCAACTTTTAATTCTTAGTTTTTAGTTCCTTTTTATTTTTCGACGCCTATTATTTTTCTACCTTTTATTTTTCGACATTTTTCGACGCGCTCTTTTTCTTTCTTATTTTT
Source organism: Rutidosis leptorrhynchoides (assembly GCF_046630445.1). Taxonomy (NCBI): domain Eukaryota; kingdom Viridiplantae; phylum Streptophyta; class Magnoliopsida; order Asterales; family Asteraceae; genus Rutidosis; species Rutidosis leptorrhynchoides. Next base: position 630,404,064 of record NC_092333.1, read on the forward strand.
CGCCGCTCTAGTTTTTAGGACTTAGATTTTTTTTCTATTTCTTATCTAAAATTTCTTTAAACTTCAACGAAAAATTATTTTAAGTGGTTGAATTGATAGACATCCAAATTTTCTGCTTCGTAGTAATAGTTGGATTTGTTAGTGGCTGAGTTTTGAGCTTCCGATTTAAAGGGTTCTGTCTCCCTGCTGCATCTATTGGCTATTCGAAACGTGGGCAAAAGCAGAAAAGTCTATTAATTTGATAACTTATATAATTTTTATCTTTTATAATTAATAGGATATTCAGTGAATGCACCGAGCAAAACGTTCACTACCTTTTGTACGTTCACCACCTGTAACTCGATCAAGATATCTAGCAAATATTGTCGCCGTTGATTTTTCTTTAGAATCGTCATCTAGTCGGCCAAGTACTCCAATTCAAATTTCCGATAATCCATTTTTTGAACCCGACCTCACAATTGAGAACCCGAAGAATATTCAGGGACAATTCAGAGATCCTGAACCATTAATCTTTCCTCCGGAACCACCAATCATTTAAACAGAGATTGTTGAGGAACAAACCATTAAATCAGAATCCTCTAGTGATTCAGATTCAACAAATTCAATCATGGAGAATCTGGAACCTCTAAGTATGAAAGACCGAATGAGAGCTAAACGCACTGGCCAAGGTCACGCAATTACTCAAACAGGCATTAATGTGCCAGATTATGAAATCAAAGGGCAAATCCTACACATGGTAACAAATCAATGCCAATTTAGTGGTGCCCCGAAGGAAGATCAAAATGAACATCTTCGAACCTTTAATAGGATCTGCACTCTATTTAAAATCCAAGAAGTGGAGGATAAACAGATATATCTCATGTTATTTCCCTGGACTTTAAAGGGAGAAGCCAAAGATTGGTTAGAATCATTACCTGAAGGGGCGATTGATACATGGGACGTTTTAGTTGAAAAATTTCTTAAACAATTCTTTCCGGCATCTAAAGCCGTGAGACTTCAAGGAGAAATAGTTACGTTCACACAAAAGTCAAATGAAACTCTATATGAGGCGTGGACAAGATTTGGAAAGTTGTTAAGAGGATGTCCGCAACATGGTTTAGACACTTGTCAAATAGTACAAATATTCTACCAAGGATGCAACATCACTACAAGAAAAGACATCGATATAGCAGCTGGTGGTTCAATTATGAAGAAAACCGCAACTGATGCTTATAAAATTATTGATAACACTGCTTCCCACTCACATGAGTGGCACCAAGAAAAAGATATCGTTAGATCATCTAAAGCAGCTAGAGCCGATTCTAGCCATGACTTAGATTCCATTTCCGCAAAGATAGATGCTGTCGAGAGACGAATGGAAAAGATGACTAAAGATATTCACTCAATACGAATTAGTTGTGAACAGTGTGGAGGACCACATTTAACAAAAGATTGTCTCAGTATTGAACTAACAATGGAACAAAGAGAGAATGTTTCATACATAAACCAAAGGCCTGGAAATAATTATCAGAATAATTATCAACCGCCAAGACCGATCTACAATCAAAACCAGAATTATAACCGAAATGTTCCATACAACAATCAACAAGGTCCTAGCAATCAACAAGTATCCAATAATACTTACAATCAGCAAAGACCTATTTTTTCAAATAAACCACCACAAACCGATGATAAAAAGCCAAATTTAGAAGATATGATGTCGAAACTAGTTGAATCTCAAACGCAATTTTTCACATCTCAGAAACAAACGATTGAACAAAATGCTCAAGCATTTAGAAATCAACAAGCTTCTATTTAAAATCTGGAACAAGAAGTAAGCAACCTAGCAAGGTTGATAGGTGAAAGAAAATCGGGAAGTTTACCTAGTGATACAAATTCTAACCCCCGGAATGAAACAGCTAAAGCCATTACCACGAGAAGTGGTATTACACTTAAACCACCTGAAATACCTGTAATTTCTGATGATTCCATTCCTACTCAACAAGAACCACAATCTGATCAAGAAAAGGAAACAGAACCGATAGTTGAAAAGGATAATGAAGATAACACAGTTAAGGCTAAACCTTATGTTAAACCATACCAACCACCACTTCCTTACCCGAGTAAGATGAGAAAAGAAAGACTTGAAGCCGAGAAATCCAAATTCTTGGATATGTTTAAACAAATAAATGTCAATATTCCTTTCATTGATGTGATTTCAGGAATGCCTAGATATGCTAAATTTTTGAAAGATCTAATCACAAATAGAAAGAAAATGGAAGAACTCTCGGCTGTTACTATGAATGCAAATTGTTCTGGAGTGCTGTTGAATAAGATACCAGAAAAATTATCAGATCCAGGAAGTTTCACAATTCCATATTTTTTGGGTAGTCTTAGTTCAATAGAAGCATTGGCAGACTTAGGTGCTAGTATAAATTTAATGCCGTATTCACTATACGCTAAACTAGACCTTGGAGAATTGAAACCAACAAGAATAAGTATACAACTAGCCGATCGATCAGTAAAATATCCTAGAGGGATAATGGAAAACATGCTAGTTAAAGTTGGTACTTTAGTATTTCCAGTAGATTTTGTTATTCTGGACATGGAAGAAGATTCTCAAGTTCCTCTCATATTAGGAAGACCATTCTTAAACACAGCTAAAGCAATGATAGACGTGTTCGGTAAGAAACTGACCCTAAGTATAGAGGACGAGAGTGTTACCTTTTCAGTTGATAGAGCCATGCAACAACCGCAATCTGCAGATGATACATGTTATTATATTCAAACTATAGATTCACATGCAGAATTGTTAGAAGAATTTCCAGAATTACAAGGAACAGGAGAATGTTCTTTAGGAGAAGGAATTGAACCAATTGATGAAACTGAAATGTTAGCTACACTTATGGCTAATGGATATGAACCAACAACAGAAGAAATTCAAATGCTAAAAGAGGAAGACAGATATTGATACAAATCATGGATAGAAGAACCGCCGACATTAGAGTTAAAGCCACTTCCAAACCATTTGGAATATGCTTATTTACATGGTGAAACTGAATTACCTGTAATAATATCTTCTTCTCTTACTGAAAATGAAAAATCTCAACTCATTTCTGTGCTAAAAGCTCATAAACCAGCTATTGCATGGAAGATTCATGATATTAAAGGAATAAGTCCTTCGTATTGCACACATAAAATCCTTATGGAAGAAGGTCATAAAACGTATGTGCAACGCCAAAGAAGACTAAATCCTAATATGCAAGATGTTGTTAAGAAAGAAATTATTAAAGTACTTGATGCAGGTTTAATTTATCCAATTTCTGATAGTCCATGGGTAAGCCCAGTTCAATGCGTACCTAAGAAGGGTGGCATGACTGTCATCACAAATGAGAATAATGAGCTTATTCCTACTAGGACTGTAACAGGATGGCGTGTTTGTATTGATTATAGAAAATTAAATGACGCCACCAGAAAAGATCACTTTCCATTACCTTTCATTGATCAAATGTTGGAAAGATTAGCCGGAAATAGTTACTATTGTTTTCTTGATGGTTTTTCCGGATATTTTCAAATTCCAATAGCACCCGAGGACCAATAGAAAACCACATTCACGTGCCCTTATGATACTTTTGCTTACAAACACATGCCATTTGGACTTTGCAATGCCCCTGCAACCTTTCAAAGGTGCATGATGACAATTTTTCACGACATGATAGAACAATGCATGGAAGTTTTCATGGATGACTTTTCAGTCTTCGGTGATACATTTGAATCATGTCTAGTTAATCTTGAACGAATGCTTATTAGATGCGAACAATCAAATCTAGTACTTAATTGGGAGAAATGCCATTTCGTGGTTAAAGATGGCATTGTTCTTGGACATAAAATTTCAAAGGAAGGAATCGAAGTGGATAGAGCTAAAGTAGATGTAATTGCTAAACTTCCACATCCCACCAATGTTAGAGGAGTTAGGAGTTTTCTAGGGCATGCCGGTTTTTACCGACGTTTCATAAAAGATTTTTCTAAAATTGCCACTCCTATGAATAAACTCCTAGAAAAGGATGCTCCATTCATCTTTTCAGATGAATGCATCAAATTTTTTAATATTCTTAGAGAAAAACTCACTAATGCGCCGATCATGATAACACCAAATTGGAATCTACCGTTTGAACTAATGTGCGATGCAAGTGATTTTGCAATGGGAGCCGTTTTAGGTCAAAGGATTGAAAAATGATTTCAACCTATATATTATGCTAGTAAGAAGTTACAAGGAGCACAAACAAACTATACAACTACTGAAAAAGAACTCCTTGCTATTGTCTTTGCTTTTGACAAATTTCGTTCATATCTCGTTCTAGCTAAAACAGTGGTCTATACCGATCATTCTGCTCTTAGATACCTATTTTCCAAACAAGATGCCAAACCAAGATTAATCCGTTGGATCTTACTCTTACAAGAGTTCGATATTGAAATTCGAGATAAAAAGGGAGCAAAAAATCTCGCCGCTGATTATCTTTCTCGTCTTGAAAATCCTGAATTAGAAGTTCTAAATGAATCGACCATACAAGACAACTTTCCTGATGAATATCTATTGAAGATAGATTATAATGAAATTCCATGGTTTGCAGACTATGCAAACTACTTAGTATGTGGATTCCTTGAAAAACGGTTGTCGTACCAAAAGTGAAAGAAATTCTTTAGTGATATAAAACACTATTTCTGGGAAGATCCACATTTGTTTAAAAGTTGTCCTGATGGAATAATACGCCGATGTGTATTCAGAGATGAAGCTAGTCAAATCTTAAACCATTATCACACAGGACCAACAGGAGGGCATTATGTGCCTCAACTAACAGCAAGAAAAGTTTACGATGCTGGATTCTATTGGCCTACAATTTTCAAAGACGTACACCTTCTTTGCAAATCCTGTGATGCTTGTCAAAGGGCCGGAAAAATAAGTCAACGTGATGAAATGCCACAAAATGTCATTCAAGTATGTGAAGTATTTGACATTTAGGGTATTGACTTTATGGGTCCATTTCCAAAATCTCATAATAATCTCTATATTCTCGTTGCCATTGATTATGTATCTAAAAGGGCGGAAGCACAAGCTCTCCCGACTAACGATGCACGAGTTGTAGTCAACTTTTTAAAACGTCTTTTTGCTAGGTTTGGAACACCGAAAGCTTTAATAAGTGATCGGGGTACTCATTTTTGTAATAATCAACTTGAGAAAGTTCTCAAAAGATATGGAGTAACTCATAAAATCTCAACCGCTTATCATCCACAAACAAGTAGACAAGTTGAAAATACCAACCGAGCTTTAAAACGTATTCTAAAAAAACTGCAGGATCAAATCCAAAGGAATGGTCCATGAAATTGGAGGATGCACTCTGGGCTTTTAGAACAGCCTACAAAACTCCAATTGGAACCAAACCTTTTAGACTCGTTTACAGAAAAGCATGTTGATGTCGTAGCGTGGGGGTACGAAATAGTTTATATTTTTACTAGGAAATACTATTAAATATGCTACAATTTTACACAAGTTTTAATTATTTATTTACAAATGGGATATACCTAAACCTTGCTACAACACTATAGGCAGTGTACCTAATCGTAGAGTAGTATAGTTTTTAGGAAGTCCGGTTCGTTCCACAGGGAGCGGGCTTATTGCACACTATATTTTTAAACAACTATATTTGTACAAAATATATATAATTATATATAATAATATATAAAAGGGGGTTTACCGTTTAATGACCGGTTTGTCGATTTATATTTTAAGCGAAATGTATAGTAAATGACGATATTTAAATAACAATATAAAATAAATAACAATAATTAAAATGACAATAAATAAAAGTACGAGGAAATATGAAATAAAATATATTATGCTTATTTAAACTTCCGTAACCATGATGGTTGACGTGTTGATTTTAGTTTTATGCCCATGGGTTAATTGTCCTTTGTACTGGATTATTTAATATGTCCGTCTGTTTTTGTCCATAACAGTCCATCGGTCATAAATTTAAAGTGCGAGTGTCCTCGTCAAATTATTCTTATACCCGAAGTCAAATATTCCAACTAATTGGGGACTTAAACTGTAACAAGGTTTTAATACTTTGTTATCAATTATGCCAAGTGTCCTTGTACATAATTTCACCCCTGTTTTAATAATTCCATAGACTATTAATCCATTCCCGTGTCCGGTTAAATGAACGATTATTCGTACATATAAATACTCCGCCCATCGTGTCCGATCGAGTGTATATGGTTATTTATAGGTACATCCAATTGTAAATCTTTATATTAAAATTAACAAACTATCATTTAGTTAAGCAAATATAAAGCCCATTAATAGCCCATAGTCTAATTTCCACAAGTGTCGTTCTTTTGTCCAAACCCCAATTATGGTACAAAGCCTAATTACCCAATTTTAATATTTTTAGCCCAACATCATGATTACTTCATCTTAAATAAACATAATAATAACTTAAGTACGAGACATTAATTTAAAAAGAAGAAAATAGCTTACATTGATTATTTATCGCGTAGTGTTACACGGACAGAATTTCGACTTCAAAAACCCGTAAAATAACCTTTACATAACCCGAACTAATCTAATATAAAAATAACCTATACTATATATATATTATATATATATTTATTTATTATTTATTATTTATTACAGAATATTATTATTATTATATTTTTTTTATATATTAAAATCGAACGAATGCATGGCCTTTTATAGGCGTTTTGATTTCTGACAGCTCCACGAGTCGCGACCCATTTAGCCTTCAAACTCCGCGAGTCGCGGAGTTCGATTTTCCAGCTCACATGATTTTGGATCTTTGCTTGTCGACGTTATTAAATAATAATATAATATATATATAATTTTTAAGAATTATTTATATATTATATTTTATTTATGTGCATAGTTGACTTGTAATTTTTGCACCGTTGCGTCGCGCGTTGAGAGTTGACTCATGTCCTGGTTCCGGATTTTCGAACGCCTTTTCGTATAATTTAATATCTTGTACTTTGCGTTCCGCAACTTGTACTTTTGTCATTTTTAGACGTTTCTTATCAATAATTTGAACTACTTGGATTGTATCTTGTACATTTGAGTTTTTTGGACGTTTTTGTCTTCAAATCGTCGTTTTCGCCTTTTATCTTCGCACTTATTTAATATAAACGATTACAACTTAAAATAGAACAATTACAACTAAATAATTTACATATTGGGAGGATATTGCTACAAAATATATGTTCATTTGGAGCACTATCAAATATCCCCACACTTGAACGTTGCTTGTCCTCAAGCAATACATAACTTGAAATAATATAATACATTACACGAATCACTTCTTTATTCTTCACACTTTTTACATCAGTGATTTTGATATGGCGGTATAAATAATGATAGTAACGATAGAACCATGGTTAAAGGTGGGTGTGTCATCCATAGTTGCCTCGGGTTTAGGTCAACGACACTTGCAATCAAATAGCCGATTTACTTTCGGTTTCCAAAGCAAAGTGCACATTTAAAAGGCGTTTTACAGTCCCACATGACTATGAAAATGTAGATCCTTAAGGAAATTGGATCTTTATGAAAACATTTGATCTTTTGAAAATTCAATCTAGCTTTTACCCTAGATAAGTTTTCCGAAATAACCCTTCACCGGTGTTTGCAAAATGATTTTTTTTGGGTTTTGTGGGTTTCAGATTTGAAAATTTTAGCTCAAAACTTATGGTTTTGTGTTACCCACTTGCTAACCTTGTATTAGGAAAGCAACACGTCCAGTTCACTTGTCCCGTATATTACCTTTCGGCAAACTACCGCCCGGTTGTAAAGGAAAGTGATGAACAAGCAACTGTTAAGACAATGTCCTGTGACTTGCTTTTGATTATGGTCTATAAACGTGTCGGATGCTAGTACTATCCTTTGTAGGAGCAATAGTAAAGCTCACCCTTATAATTTTTCGGTCTGGCACAAGGTCCTGTCTTCGACCATGCTATGCAACCACCGTTCTTACGGTTGACATCCAATTTGGTTCAGGCGACCTAACGAATTCCAGGTGAATTCCTAGGATTTTACGTTTAATGGTAATGAACGCATTGAAAATAGGTTTTTAGAAAACAAATCGGTTTGTAATTTTGATCAAAATATTTTCTCGTTCAAGCTCGAGTTTAGATATCATTGAATTCCATTAGTTTGTAATTCTCAATCTTTAAGGTCAATCTCAAGGATTGAGTAATATCAGGCTTAAAAGCTGATTTTTAATCTTTAAGGAGATTATCCTTTCTGGGGGTCTGATTCATTAGTCTTATCAAGCTAATTTGCACGGCGCCCTCCCCATTTTACGAGATAAATCCTTCTCATGGTTAGGATAAATCTGACCACTTGGCGACCCTGTTTGATGCTGAGGTCCGTGGATTTCCTGCTGATTTTAGTGATGACTTTTCTAGATTTTTCGTCAACCTACAGCTGGTCTGGACGACAACTTCTTGACCTAAATCAAGAAGAGCGTGTCTTTTTCGGAAGACTTTACTTCCTTTTAATGATGAAATTGATTCATCGTGTAGATCCATCTTTTCTTTCAAATATATTACAGTAAATCAGGTAAAACTGATTAAAATCGTCCAAAACAAAAGTACCTGCAATAACTTTACAGAAACATGTGATAGATAGTTTTTAATTGAATAACTTGGTACATTCTCCCCACACTTAGTTTCTTTCTTTGCCTTTTTATTCTCCTTTATTCCATTTTAAATGAATTCAATCGTTTTAGGGTGTTTCTCAATTTATGTCCTTTCCGAGGTAACGATAATTTCGATATTAACACCTAGTTTTCACCGTTCATAAATATATATAAACATGATTTTAAATTCATTTAGTTGAAATTTTTTCAAATTTTCATAAAATTTGGCAAATAAACCAAGTATAAACCCGAGAGAATTTATAACCCTTCCCCACACTTGAGATCATGCAATGTCCTCATTTGCATGAAATTAGACTATTATTATAAATTCATGAGGGTGATTAGTGTAGAAAAGTGATTAAGAATACCCAGTTTGTAATTTCAAAGCTCGTCGAATGATAGATGGTGCACCTCATCGTTCATTCCTTCTTGTTTTATCACACATGTTTTTCTTCAAAAACGGCTGCTTTTCTGAACTGTTATCTAATATTTGAAAATACGTCTTTTACCTAACTCATCATGCATTTTTATTAACGAGTTATGCACTAACCCGAACCCCTAATTTAACGTTAAGTGGGGTTAGACTTCCCCACACTTAGCTGACGACATGTGAAGTCGGTAGAATAAGTTTCACGAATTAAAATAGTGAGCCACTTATTTACATCTCGGGTGGTATAAAATATATCAATGGGTTTAAAGTTTAGACCCACCCGAATATTACTACTTAATTCTTTTTTAAGTGTAGCTTTTAGTAAATGGATATGTCTCTTTTCTGGTTCTTGGTCAAATGGATCGATATACACTGACATACATATTATAGGGTGGACAATTTCTAACGTTTCCTTCCTTTTATTCTCGAGATCAAAGTTTTCACCTCTATTACCCAATTGGGTGAAATCCGAGGTGTCATTATCTATTACAGGTCGTAGTTCATCTTCGGTAGATGACTCGTCTATTGAGAATATTGGGTTGGAAGGTTGTGGAATGGTGAATTTCGGGATTGGAGTAGATTCTTCTTCATTAACGGTACTTATCGGTCCCACCACTTTGGTCTCGGGGGTAAAATTTTTAACGTTATCATTTTCCCAAGAGTACCAATTTGTCACCCCTACTTCTTCTTCATTCATTGATTGGTCGATGATTTCGTCGGTAGAGGCTAATGTGTCGATATGTTGTGAAATTGGTAAAGCTGAATAAAAAGTATCATCGGGATAGTTGGTGATTTCGGAGCTCTCGAATTCATCAAAATTCGATGATATGAGATTTTCTTGCACACGACTCCTCAGATCAACAGGTGTAATCTGATAGAGTTTCAGCTTGCCTATTTACAAACTCTCTCATTTGTTCATTTTGAGCATCAAGTTCTTCGAGTTTGATTTTCATATTGTCTAATAAATTTTCAGACACGTAATTTTCCTCGTCTACTGGTTGTTGAGTTTGGATATATTCTTGGGAATAATCCCAATTAGAATTGTATTCCTCATAATCATTCCATTCAGGTTCCATGGGTGCGTAATTTTCCATAGAAACGTAATAATAACATTCCCATGTTGAATGATAATCTCCACAGATTTCACAACCAGTTATTGTTTCGTCATTCGTGATCCAAGATTGACCGAACGAATTGTCATCAACACTCGGTTGAGAGTATTGATTTCGTATGTCGTAAAGAGTTTCTAAAATATCTTCGAGACTTTTCATAATGCACTTATTACCAAATTTTAATTATCCTATTAGTTATAAATATAAAAATTATATAAGTTATCAAATTAATAGACTTTTCTGCTTTTGCCCACGTTTTGTATAGCCAATAGATGCAGCAGGGAGCCAGAACCCTTTAAATCGAAAGCTCACAACTCAGCCACTAACAAATCCAACTATTACTACGAAGCAGAAAATTTGGATGTCTATCAATTTAACCGCTTAAAATAATTTTTTGTTTTGAAATTTTAGAGAAGAAATAGAGAAAATTTCTAAGTCCTAAAAACTAGCGTGTCGAGAAATAAGAAAGAAAAAGAGTGCGCGTCGAAAAACGTCGAAAAATAAAAATAAGAAAGAAAAACGTCGAAACTTAAAAGTCTAAAAATTAAATCTAAAAAGTTACGCCTAAAGGTATTAAAGCTTAAAGGAATTCTATATCCAAAACGGCAATAACTTAAAAGGCACTAAAATTTAAAACGGCGTCGTAAAATTCTAAAGCGCCTAAATCTTAATCTAAAGAAAAAGCACTTAAGGGATTTTACGGCAAAGCCTAAAAATCTGGAAAATAAATATAAGCTACGGCAAAATACTAAATTTAAAAATAGCTACGAACAATAAAAATACAAATATTATGCTAAAAACAAATAAAAATAAACAAAAATATAAAATAAAAATAAACTTAAAGTTGTAAAAAGTACAATTTTTATAAAAATATTATTTTTATATTTTTATTTTATAAAAGTATTAATTTTTATATATAATAAAACTAATTAAAAGTAATTATTACAAATTTAATTAAAACTAAAAATTAAATATTAAATTAATTAAACCTAATTAGGGTTTTAAAATAATAATAATTAATAATCTTCCGTAATAAATGCGAAGTAGGGTTCCTGGGTGCGCCTGTCAGGGTGGCTCCGCGAGTCGCGGTGCTACGTAGCAGAAAATCTCCGCAAGTCGCGGAGTTTGCAAGAAGTTTTTTTTTTTTTAAATTTTATATTGTTTTTCTAAAATGATATATAAATATATTTATACAAAAATAAATTAAAATTATAGCGTTTCGCCGAAGTCCCCGGCAGCGGTGCCAAAAACTTGATGTCGTAGCGTGGGGGTACGAAATAGTTTATATTTTTACTAGGAAATACTATTAAATATGCTACAATTTTACACAAGTTTTAATTATTTATTTACAAATGGGATATACCTAAACCTTACTACAACACTATAGGCAGTGTACCTAATCGTAGAGTAGTATAGTTTTTAGGAAGTCCGGTTCGTTCCACAGGGAGCGGGCTTATTGCACACTATATTTTTAAACAACTATATTTGTACAAAATATATATAATTATATATAATAATATATAAAAGGGGGTTTACCGTTTAATGACCGGTTTGTCGATTTATATTTTAAGCGAAGCGTATAGTAAATGATGATATTTAAATAACAATATAAAATAAATAACAATAATTAAAATGACAATAAATAAAAGTACGAGGAAATATGAAATAAAATATATTATGCTTATTTAAACTTCCGTAACCATGATGGTTGACGTGTTGATTTTAGTTTTATGCCCATGGGTTAATTGTTCTTTGTCCTGGATTATTTAATATGTCCGTCTGGTTTTTGTCCATAACAGTCTATCGGTCATAAATTTAAAGTGCGAGTGTCCTCGTCAAATTATTCTTATACCCGAAGTCAAATATTCCAACTAATTGGGGACTTAAACTGTAACAAGGTTTTAATACTTTGTTATCAATTATTCCAAGTGTCTTTGTACATAATTTCACCCCTGTTTTAATAATTCCATAGACTATTAATCCATTCCCGTGTCCGGTTAAATGAACGATTATTCGTACATATAAATACCCCGCCCATCGTGTCCGATCGAGTGTATATGGTTATTTATAGGTACATCCAATTGTAAATCTTTATATTAAAATTAACAAACTATCATTTAGTTAAACAAATATAAAGCCCATTAATAGCCCATAGTCTAATTTCCACAAGTGTCGTTCTTTTGTCCAAACCCCAATTATGGTACAAAGCCCAATTACCCAATTTTAATATTTTTAGCCCAACATTATGATTACTTCGTCTTAAATAAACATAATAATAACTTAAGTACGAGACATTAATTTAAAAAGGAGAACATAGCTTACATTGATTATTTATCGCGTAGTGTTACACGGATAGAATTTCGACTTCAAAAACCCATAAAATAACCTTTACATAACCCGAACTAATCTAATATAAAACTAACCTATACTATATATATATTATATATATATATATATTTATTATTTATTATTTATTACAGAATATTATTATTATTATATTTTTTTATATATATTAAAATCGAACGAATGCATGGCCTTTTATAGGCGTTTTGATTTCTGACAGCTCCGCGAGTCGCGGCCCATTTGGCCTTCAAACTCTGCGAGTCGCGGAGTTCGATTTTCCAGCTCACATGATTTTGGATCTTTGCTTGTCGACGTTATTAAATAATAATATAATATATATATAATTTTTAAGAATTATTTATATATTATATTTTATTTATGTGCATAGTTGACTTGTAAACCGTTGCGTCGCGCGTTGAGAGTTGACTCATGTCCCGGTTCCGGATTTTCGAACGCCTTTTCGTATAATTTAATATCTTGTACTTTGCGTTCCGCAACTTGGATTGTATCTTGTATATTTGAGTAGTCCGACTATCTTATGAGTAGGCTAAAGCAGGTCACTAAGAATTCTATTTCACAGGTAAGTATGTACAGTTTTTATGTTTATTTTTATTGCTTTTAACCTTTTGATAATAAATGCTAAATCGTTCGCTATAAAGTATTAAATTAGTATTCAATAAAATTAGGTTTTGCGACCGAAATTATTGATATCATGCAAAAATTTATTACATCACTGCGAAATTTACCGTTTATTCTTAAGGTATAAATATCTTTAATCATTCAACCCAAAATATTTTAAAAATTCGTCATGAGTTAAACTTGGTTATGGAACCGAAATTACTTTACCGAAAAGAGGGTCGTATATTTTTGATAATATTTGATTGATTAAAGTGGGATAAAAGACCAAAAAGATTTTTAATTTTATTTTTACTTTGTTTTTAAAATTAATATTAAATTAATATTGTAAACCTTTTAAAATCAATGTATTTAAATTTATAAATATTTGAAAAAATTAATATTTTTAATATAAATTTGTATGTATAAAAACAAAAATATAATATAAATTTGGTGTGAATTTTTAATTTTAATAATATGAATTTTTAATTTTATGCATTTTAAATTTAAGTTTGGTGTGAATTTAAAAACAAAAATTTACTTTATTTCGCTAAGTTAAAAATTGATTTCTAAAAATTCGTCGTGAGTTGAAGACTAAGTCGTTGAACCGAAATTGCTCTACCCAAGGGAGGGACGAGAACTTTTATTATTATTATTTTTAATCTTATTGAATTAAAGTATGCCAAAAACATTTAAAAACCCAAAAATCTTTACTTTTAAAACCACGCTTTGAATTGACAAATTTTAAAAATTTGTCGAGGGACGGATTAGGACAACGATCCGAAACGCCCTCATCCTAAAAAGAAACAAAATTTTAATTTTTATTTAATTATATGTTTTAATAAGTATAAGGTTTTTATAAAAAAAAAAAAGGGAAAAAGTACTGTACCCGGACCCCATGCGATCGCATGGGGTTTGCACTGCAACTCCATGCGATCGCATGGAGCTGGAATCCAGGCCAGAAACATAAAACCCAGTGAGTTGTGTTCTGTCTCCACACTTACACACATATATACACACGAACACACACTCAAATCCTCACCAAAAATCACCAAATTTCACCGTAATTCGTCAAATTTCTTGCTCTAATCATGCCTAGGTTCGGATTCTTCAACAAAAAGGTAAAAATTACACCCCTAAACTCTTAAAATTTCTAGTTTTTGTGATAATTACCAAAATTATACCTAATTTAATTTTGTTAATTTCTTGTGTAATTAGAGTTAAATTGTTAGTATTTTATGCATGTATAACCTAGATTGATGCTATTTAACATCTTTTGAAGCCAAAAACTTCAAAATTTTTAGAAATCTAGGGTTTGTGTTCTTGAGCAATTTGGGAATTTTTGATATAAACAGGTTATGGCCGATTTTTATCATGAATTATTGCTAAATTAAGTAATGTAACATGTTTAGGTAGCTAAATGATCCAAACATTGATCCTAAACATGATTTTTGGAGATTAAAGTTAACTTTTTAGGTATAAAATTCATGAATTTGATTAATTTGATATAATTGCCATTTGAGACTTGTTTAATTGTTAGTAATGACTATTTTGACATGTTATTTGAGTTAAATGCTTATGAACTTTGTATACATTTTCATATATGCTTATTTGAAAATGGGTAGAATTGATAAAATTGTGAAAATGTGTATAAGTTTAATTTTGATTTAACATGTTATTGTAATTGTTTCAAGTTGTTATTTTGCTAACACTAATGCATATTTGGATGCACAAATTTTGTGTTTAATGTGTTTTGCAGAAAACCGACACTGCTGGTGCTTCATCATCATCTAGACAACCACAACAAGAACCTGAACCAGAATATGAGCCGCAATACGAGCCCGAACAAGAATAACAACAGGAACCACAACAACAGCCTGATCAGCACGTACCTTATTATGATCCTCTACAATTTGTTGATGCCTTCACAGTATTTCCAATACATCCGCCAGTAGAATACCCAACGATTCCTGAACATACATTGCATCCTAATCTGAGATTCGATAGAAGCTGGAGAGATTACCCGGCATATCAAAGTAATAAATTCAAATTAGTAACGAAAGATGTAGAGGTGCCTAGGGTAATTGATTGGAATCCTTTGGAAACGGTACATCTAGCTGACCGTGTTAGACTGCTACTGATTCAAAGGTATGGCAGTTCTTCTTTTACCGATTGGGAACATCTATTCACCATTCATAGACCTGTATATAAGGAATGGTGTGTCGAGCTTATGAGTACTATAGCATTAAATGCAGATGTAGATAGGTTAGATGATAGAAGTTTTCTTAGATTTATACTTGGCCGTAGCATGTACAGGATGTCCATGCTGGACATGGCCAGGGCTTTGCAGATATATACGCCCGCTGAATTACTACTACCCGATTGTATTAATTTGATTTATCGTGGTGAAAGGGTAGATAGGAATTTTGATGCGAACGCCGTCTGGAGGCGTATGTCAGATTATAATGTTTTTGGGCGGGCAGGAACACATACCTACTTACATATTAACAGAGCCGAGCTTCGTATAATTCATAGATTTTTGGCTAACTCGATTACACAGAGAGGTCACAACAAGGAAAAATTGACCTTACATGATTTATTTTACCTAAAGTGTATTCGAGACCCAAGAGGCTTTGTTAATATCCCTTACTGTGTTGGTTTTTATTTGTCTAAGATGGTGGAAGGAATACAGGAATGGGGGATTATAGGAGGAGGTATTTTTGTTACTCTCATTGGAGAGTATTTAGGTGTAGATAGGGACCAAGGGGGTCCACTTTTGGTATGTAGAGAATAGGTTGAGCCTTTAGGATTGAGGGTTTATGCGGGTGCTAAGGTATTAAAGAGTAGATGCAATCAGGCAGTACCCTATGAAGGTAGTCATCCTCAGGTAGAGAGAGGTTCAGACGAGGAAATGGAGGAAGCGGATGACATTAGGGATGTCATTCGGGAGGCTATGACTGATGTCCACCAGCATGTAGATGAGGTAGATATGACAAACGCGGAGAAATTTTGTTGGATGGAGCAGTGGCAAGCCCGGAATGATTACGAGCATTCCAGGCAACGACAGCATGATAGATGGGACTATCATCAGCGTCAGATTATGAGCCGACTGTCACCTCAGGATCACTACGTTCCGACCCGACCCGCTTACTATCCTCCACACCAGCCCGAGATGAGACCACCATATACTCTCTACGACCCTAACCAGGCTTACCAGTACACCTATCACCAACCATGGAACCCGGACGACGACATGAACTGGAACCCTTATCCAGATTGATATAGTTCCGTTAGTGATTTTTATGATTTTTATCTTTTTATGATTTTTATTTATGTTTAAACATATGATATTGTGATACATTAATGTATTGTTTAATATTTTTATTATTTTGTACTAATATTTCATATTTGATTTGAAAGTGGAATTTTAAGTTCCATTTCAAATTACCATGCATGTTTATATTTGTATGTATGTATATTGTCAATTGTACACAACAGGGTAAAACAGCGCATTTTCAAAGACTGGCATTAAGTTCAGCAAAAGCTACTAATTTTGACGACAAAACGAAAAACAAATGTGATGTAACAACAAGACAGAATGAACAAATGATGTGCACCATTTATCATTCAACAAACAAACGCCAATATGTTTGGAAACTTTGGTAAAATTTAATCATTTTTCTACGCTAGTCACCCTCAATAATTTAAATTGTTACTGATTTCTTGCAAATGAGGGCATTGCAAGATCTTAAGTGTGGGAAGAGGTTAAATTCTTTCGGATTTTAAAAATTTTAAATTTAAACACTTGGTTACCATTAAAAATACTAGTAACGCAGTAGTTGTATTAGAATCTAGTGCTCTCTGATAATAAAGAACAGCCCTAGTCTTATATACTGACTATTCAATTCTAGTAAAAATTTTCAAAATTTTTAAATAAATGAATTAAAAATCATGTTTATACATATTTATGAACGATAAAACTAGGTGTCAACACCGAAATTATTGTTACCTCAGAAAGAACATAAATTGAGAAACAACCCAAAATGTTAGAATTCATTTAAAATGGAATAGAGGACAATAAAAAGGCAAAGAAAGGAAAATAAAAGCCGAGTGTGGGAAAAATTTACCAAGTTCTTTAAAACATATATCACATATTTTGTACAAAGATACTTTTGTTTTGGAAAAAATTAACCATTTTACCCGGAAGAATGTAATATATTTGAAAGAAAGATGGATCTACACGATGAATCAATTCCATCATTAAAAGGAAGTAAAGTCTCCCGAAAAAGAAATGCACTTCTTGATTTAGGTCAGGAAGTTGTCGTCCAGACCAGCTGTAAGTTGACGAAAAATCTAGAAAAGTCATCACTAAAATCAGCAGGAAATCCACGGACCACATCATCAAACAGGGTCGCCAAGTGGTCAGACATATCCTAACCATGAGAGGATCTGTCTCGTAAAATGGGGAGGACGCCGTGCAAATTAGCTTGATAAGACTAACGAATCAGACTCCCAGAAAGGATAATCTCCTTAAAGATTAAAAATCAGCTTTTAAGACTGATATTACTCAATCCTAGAGATTGACCTTAAAGATTGAGAATTACAAACTCATGGAATTTGATGATATCTAAACTCGAGCTTGAACGAGAAAATATTTTGATCAAAATTACAAACCGATTTGTTTTCTGAAAACCCATTTTCAATGCGTTCATTACCATTGAACGTAAAATCCTAGGAATTCACCTGGAATTCATTAGGTCACCTGAACCAAATCGGGTGTCAACCGTAAGAACGGTGGTTGCATAGTTTGGTCAAAGACAGGACCCTATGCTAGACCGAAAAATTATAAAGGTGAGCTTTACTTTTGCTCCTACCAAGGATAGTAATTGCATCCGACACGTTATAGACCATAATTAAAAGCATGTCAGGGGACATTGCCTTAACAGTTGCTTGTTCAACGATTTCCTTTACAACCAAACGGTAGTTTACCGAAAGGCAATATACGGAGCAAGTATACTGGATGTGTTGCTTTCCCAATACAAGGTTAGCAAGTGGGTGACACAAAACCACAAGTTTTGAGCTAAAATTTTCAAAAATGAAACCCACCAAACCCACAAAAACATTTTGCAACACCGGTGAAGGGTTATTCTGGAAAACTTATCTAGGATAAAAGCTAGATTTAATTTTCAAAAAGATCAAATGTTTTCATAAAGATCCAATTTCCTTAAGGATCTAAATTTTTATAGTCATGTGGGACTATAAACCACATCGTTACTACCATTGTTCATACCGCCGTATAAAAATCACTGTTGTACAAAGTGTGAAGAATAAAGAAGTGATTCTAGTATTTTTATTTCAAGATTATATTGCTTGAGGACAAGCAACGCTCAAGTATGGGAATATTTGATAATGCAAAAAATGAACATATATTTCATAGCATTATCCCTCAAGAAAGACAAGCTTTTAGTTGCAATTGTTCTATTTACAAGTGATATTCGTTTAAATAATAAAAAGTGAAGACAAAAGACAGATTCGACGAATTAAAGACGCAAATGACCAAAAAGCTCAAAAGTACAAAGTACAATCAAAGAGGTTCAAATTATTGATGAGAAACGTCTCAAAATTACAAGAGTACAAGATACGAAACGCAAAGTACAAGATATTAAATTGTACGCAAGGACGTTCGAAAAACCGGAATCGGGACCAGAGTCATCTCTCAACGCTCGATGCAACGGACTAAAAATTACAAGTCAACTATGCACATGAATATAATATAATATATAATTAATTATTAAAATTAATATATATATATATTATATTATATATTATAAACGTCGGCAAACAAAAAAACAAACTTATGTGAGCTGGTACCTACCTCCATGCGATCGCATGGCCTGTAGGCTTATTTTCCATGCGATCGCATGGGCCACTTTTTGTGGCCACATGCCTATAAATTTCGCTGTTTTGCTCGAACTTTAACACATCTTTTTCCTTTCATCTATCAACGTATATATATTTATATTTATATTATAATTTTAATTTTAATTTTAATTCTAATAATAAGGGTATGTTAGCGAATGTTGTAAGGGTGTAAGTCGAAATTCTATCCGTGTAACGCTAAGCTATTTTTAATCACTGTAAGTTATGGTTAATGTTATTTTTAAATTAATGTCTCGTAGCTAAGTTATTATTATGCTTATTTAATGCCGAAGTAATCATGATGTTGGGTTAAAAATTAAAATTGGGTAATTGGGCTTTGGACCATAATTGGGGTTTGGACAAAAGAACGACACTTGTGGAAATTAGACTATGGGCTATTAATGGGTTTTATATTAACTAAATGATACCTCGTTAATTTAATATATAGACTTATAATTTGACGTATTTATATATAACCACATACGCTTGACTGGGCACGGTGGGCGGGATATCTATAAATACCAATAATTGTTCATTTTACCTAACACGGAACTGGATTAATAGTTAATAGACTTGTTGAAACAGGAGTGGATTACATTCAAGGGTAATTGGTGTAATTGTTAACAAAGTAGTAAAACCTTGGTTTACACGCAGTCGATAACCTGGTGTATTCATTAAACAAAGTATTAAGACCTTGTTACAATTCGAATCCCCAATTAGTTGGAATATTTGACTTCGGGAATAAGAATAATTTGACGAAGAACTCCGCACTTTATAATTATGACTGATGGACTATTATGGACAAATCCGTATGGACATATTGAATAATCCAGGACAAAGGACAATTAACCCATGGTAATAAACTAAAATCAACACGTCGAACATCATGATTACGGAAGTTTAAATAAGCATAATTCTTTTATTTCATATTTAATTGCACTTTTAATTATCGCACTTTTATTTATTGTCATTGTATTTAATTGCACTTTTAATTATCGTACTCTTTAATTATCGTAATTTTATTTTATCGCACTTTTATTTATCACAATTTCATTATCGTTATTTAATTTACGCTTTAAATTAAGTTATATTTATTTTTAATATTTTACATTAGGTTTTAACTGCGAGTTAAGGTTTAAAATCGACAAACCGGTCATTAAACGGTAAAAACCCCCTTTTTATAATAATAATATTACTTATATATTTTTGTATTTTTTTTACAAATATAGTTTTTAAAAATATAGAGTTAAGCTTGTTTAAAAGATCCCTGTGGAACGAACCGGACTTACTAAAAACTACACTACTGTATGATTAGGTACACTGCCTATAAGTGTTGTAGCAAGGTTTAAGTATATCCACTCTATAAATAAATAAATATCTTGTGTAAAATTGTATCGTATTTAATAGTATTTCCTTGTAAAATTTAATACTATTTCATATACCCCTCGCATAACATCAGATATAAGTTGACACAAACTAAAGAACGAGTACATTATATAGTCAATCTTATTTGTAATATAAGCATAAAAGGTGTTACTTCAATTACTTAATATTATATATACTCATACGGAGTATAATAATAAATAATATTCTAAATATAAAGGTTTAAAATGATAAAATCTAAAAGAGAAAGGGTTAATATGTATATGTTAGTATAATAGTTTTTCCTTAAAAACCTCATGCCGAGATCTCCCCGAGTAGCGAATTTTAAAACCTTGCATAAAACACTAAACTCTAAACTCTAAATCGGGTTAAATAATGAAAAAACAACTTCCCAGAAGATGAAAAAAATGCCCGAAAAATAACATGCATCATGATAAATGTTATAAAGAATAACATTTATTGATGAACGTCATTTCTTGGAGCGCTTTATGGTCAAAATAATAAAATTTATCACAATGTATCTTTTTTAAATATTCATATATTTATCTAATTTTAATGGTTGTGAATTTTTTAAAAAAAATGAAAAAAATAAATTTACTTCCCTTTTCCCCTCAAAAAATATTTCTCTCTTGATTATATATATATATATATATATATATATATATATATATATATATATATATATATATATATATATATATATATATATATATATATATATATATATATATATATATATATATATATATATATATATATATAGTGGTAGGATCAAGAGAGAAGTAACCATTCGGGGGAAAGCGGGGGGAAGCAAAAACTTTTTTTTTTCGTTTTTTGAAAAAACTTTGTTCACGAACATTATAGATGAGATGAAAATATGAACATTTAGTAGAGACACTTTGTGATAAATGTTTTTATTTTGGCGGGAAAACGCTCGAAGAAGTAATATATAACAATTATCGTGTTTTTCGAGCGTATTTTGAGGTTTTAGCTATTGGGGTTTAGATTTTAGGGTTTATAGGGTTTAGATATTAGAGTTTAGAAATTTAGGGTTTAGGGTTTAGATTTAGGGTTTAGATTGAGTTTTTAACACGAACGGTTTAGAGTTTAGGGTTTAGGGTTTGGTGTTTTGGGTTTATGGAATAAACCCAAAACACCAAACCCTAAACTCTAAATCGGGCTAAATTTTACTTCACAAAACATGGAAAAAAAAAGTTCATATTCTTCACGAACAATATTATCTTGAATGTTATTTTTTTCAATCATTTTCCCGCCTAAATAATAACATTCATCGCGAAGTGTCTCTTCTAAATGTTCATATTTTCGTGTGATCTTGATGCCGTAAAATTTTTTTTAAAAAAACGAGAATTTTTTTTTTGCTTCCCCCCGCTTCCCCCCGATTGGTTACTTCCCCATTGATCCTGCCCCTACATATATATATATATATATATATATATATATATATATATATATATATATATATATATATATATATATATATATATATATATATATATATATATATATATATATATATATATGGGGAAGTAACCAATCGGGGAGAAGCAAATTTTTTTTTCTTCGCTTTTTTTGGAATTTTTTTTTCACGCATCAAGATTACATGAAAATATGAACATCTAAAAAAGACACATCGTGATGAATGTTATTATTTTGGCGGGAAAACGGTCGACAAAAATAACATTCAAGATAATATTGTTCGTGAAGAACGTGAACGTTTTTTTTTTTTAATGTTTTGTGAAATAAAATTTAGCCCGATTTAGAGTTTAGGGTTTAGGGTTTAGGGTTTGGTGTTTTGGGTTTATTCCATAAACCCAAAACACCAAAGTCTAAACCCTAAACTGTAAGATCCTGTTTTCTCAGATGGTTGGGACGCCGTCCAAAATGAAGGATGTCGTCCTGTTTTGAAGGGCTGGATGCCGTCCAGTATTCTGGACGCCGTCCAGATGAACTGGGGGCCAGATGTTTTGTTTTTAGATATTTAAAAGGGTATTTTGGTATTTTCACATGGTGGACGACTTTAAGGCCCCAAGATCAGTTTGGTGGGTGACTTAACTCCTTTTTCATCTACCATATCCTTTTCACTTCAATTCTAGAGAGAGAGAGAGAGAGAGAGAGGAGGTTTTAGTGTGAGAAAGCTCAATCCAAAGAGGAAGAAGCTAGTTTCGAGTTTAAGCTCGAGTTCTAAAGTTGTTCACTACGTCTCTAGCTACGTTGTGATAGCGTTGGTAAGTCCTAACTCCGTGTTTTAAGTTTTAATTGATTTATGGCTAGGGTTTGTACTTTTGAGCCTTGTAAGACCCATTTGGGGGTTACATGGGTGAATTTGGGTTAAATTGGTGCATGAAAACCCCAAGGTTTGCAATCTAGGGTTTGATCTTGAGTTTGGTGTTTGAAAGTGTTAATTTTGTTGTTAAAACACAAGTACACTTGTGAATTAGTGTAAGTTTGTTAATGGGTTCAAGTTTGACCAAATTTGTGGGTCTAAGTGTTAAAATGGGTCAAATGGATAATGGTTGACCTAATTGGGTGAAATGTCCCGTTCATATCGATTATAAACGTTCCATATTAATTGATTTCGTTGCGAGGTTTTGAACTCTATATGAGACGTTTTTCAAAGACTGCATTCGATTTTTAAAACAAACCATAACCTTTAAAATATTACGATGATTATTAAATAATGATAATCTAAAATATAGCGTTTTCACACGACCATTACATAATGGTTTACAATAATATTACACAACAATATATATGTCTTCGAATGCAGTTTTTAAATAATATTATACAAGCATGCTGACTCTAACTCTTGTCCATAAATTAGCATGCAACAGCGGAAGCTCTTAATAATCACCTGAGAATAAACATGCTTTAAACGTCAACAAAAATGTTGGTGAGTTATAGGTTTAACCTATATATCAAATTGTAATAATAGACCTAGTGAGTTATAGGTTTAACCTATAAAATTGTAATAATAGACCACAAGATTTCATCTTTCAATAACATGCAATCTGCATAAAAATCATTCATATGGTTGAACACTTGGTAACCGACATTAGCAAATGCATCTAGAATATCCCCATATATAAATATCGAAGTACTAAAGCAGTTCAAATTCTCTGACTGGGGCGTGTCAAAGCCCATAGATCTATCTTTAGGATTCGCGTCAATTGGTGGCAATTATAATAAACACCAATTCTTAGGCTACCAAGTTCAACAAGGGCGATATCCGGTATAACGATTCAACATAGAATGTAGTTTCAATACTTGTGTCTATTTTGTAAATCATTTTCAAAACTGCATGTATTCTCATCCCAAAAATATTAGATAGTAAAAATGGGACTATAACTCACTTTCACAGACTTTCACTTTGTCGAAAAATAAGACTTGGCCACGGGTCGATTCACTAACCTATAACAAATATGTACATATATATCAAAGTATGATCAAAATACATTCACAACATTTTTATTACATTTTAATGATTTAAGTTTATTAAGTCAGCAGTCCTCGTTAGTAACTGATATTGCTTAAAACGAACATATATTTTGTCACAATATCGTTCCAAAATGTAATGTTTTTAATTGTAATTTCCTTATTTTTAGTTGTAATTATTTAAATAAATAAGTGCGAAGACGAAAGACGAAGATCGCTCAAAAATGAAGATTTAAAGTCTAAAACGAAGATTTAAAAGGCAAAAACGTCCAAAATGCTCAAACGTACAAGTTACACTCCAAGTGGTTTAAATTATCGAAGAAAAACGTCTAAAGATAGACAAGAATGCAAGTTGCGGAACGCAAATTACACGATATTAAATTGTACGAAAAGACGTTCGAGAAACCGGGACTGAGACATAAACTAGGCGTAAATGTATGAGACATCGGAGCCAAAATTATGAGTCAACTATGCACAAGAATATAATATAATATTTAAATAATTATATAAATTATTTATATGTTATATATATTTTTATAATATGTCGACAAGTAAAAATCCAAAAAATTATGAGCTGGATCTGGCGGCCATGCGATCGCATGGGTTACTGTAGTAGGCCACATATCTATAAAAAGCCAGTTTGCTCGAGCTTTATATACATCAGTTTTCATTTCTCTTCTGTAATATTCATAATATATATTTATAATTTTAATTTTAATTTAAGTTTATTTTAATAATAAAGTTATTGTAACGTTTAATTTACGGGTTTTAAGTCGAAGTTCTGTCCGTGTACCGCTACGCTAATTATATCACTTTTTACCGTTCCAACTCACTGTAAGTCTCCACGTCCCAACTTTATTTTCACGTATCGTTATTATCGTTATTATCATTGTTATTACTATCGTTATTATTATTATTATTTATTATTGTTATCATTTATTATTATTGTTATTATGTCTATTTCATATAAATTATATTTTTACGCCGTTATAATGTCCAACTAAATACTCATAGTGGTAACTAAAATGTAGAACCTCTGGACAAATGGATTGAACCATTTATAATATTATGGTGTAACTTTGACTATTTTTAATATTGAGTTTAATCACCGACCCATTGTTATATAATTTAATATTTTCACCCCTATCACACAATTTATTAAATTAATAAGCGAAAGTGCATTAAATTGACATAAATTATGCTTCAACACTTCGGTGATCTAGACGGACATATGGACAAATTATTGACAACAATTTAGAAGTGTGATTCGATGGTTTGGGTAATATTATAGCTTATATAATCGTGTAATTATAAAAAGGGTAAGACCGTTATAATTTTGGTTTTAACGAAAGTAAAAACTGGATTAAATCTTAATTTAAATAATCAGGGTATAATTTAATTCGCTAAAACGAGATCGAAACGAAAGTTAGATTTAATTTTAATTAGTTAAATCTTTATAAATCGGAAGATAAAATATAAGGATATATATTAAAACATCATAGCCGGACGTAAAAACAATCCATAAATCCAGAGGGGACATATTTTAGTAGCCACTACTTTACCTTATTTTAAATCTCTTCAATTTCACTTTTTACCATATAGTAAATTTTAATTACTTTTTATTATTTTGCTATATTGCCATGAAAAACCTTATTTCTTCTATTTTGTCAAATTAGTTAAATTGTATTTTTATTGTCGTTTATTTAGTTATTTCATTTTAGTTAAATTTAAATTCCGTTCAATTAAGTAGTAAACCCTAATCCAAAATCCCCCTTTTAATAGATTAACTTTTAGCGATTAAAACCTTGAAAACTCTATTTCCCCGTGGAACGAACCGGATTTACCAAATAAACTATTACTATACGGATAGGACAAAGTTGCCTATATGTGTGAAATCAATCCGAAATCATAAGAACACCATATAATCACAACCAATTCGTGTAATAAATTCAATCTAAATTCGATCAAAATAAAAGGACACGATCTTCATTCACATCAACTTTTTGGCGCCGCTGCCGGGGAAGTTGGCAGTTAAATAAATAGATAATTTTTCTGATTCATAGTAATAGTTTGATTTGTACGTGGACTGGGTTATTGGAGCCAAACAGTACTCAATTATATTGAGACCAGACGAATCCTGCCCCTCTGCTGCATCTTTTGGCTATTCGAAACGTGGGCAAAATCAGAAGAAAAATATGTTTGTTTACAGGTTTTTATCATTGTTTTTATGTTATTCGATCCTTTCGTGAAAATTCATTTTCAAGAAAGTTCAATGTTTATACACTTAGTGAATAAATCCTTCAAGATTACATACAATTTTGTAATTGTATGACCCGTTCAGGAAATCCTGAACTCGTTGCACTTAATCCAGAACCTGAAGGAAACTTGAACAAAAGATTAAAACAAGAAAAACAAAAAAAATTAGGTAGTACTAGTCAACCGAAAACAACAAAAAAGATAAACAAGTAGGAAACACTAGTGGTCAACCAGAAATCAAAACTAAACCTGAAACCATCGTCATTAAAGAAGAAATGGCCGAAGTAACACCTGATCCAAATGATCTACCGATGTGGAATACCAGACAAACTGTTCACCCTATCGCACTTGCACCTATAAGAAGACCTGAAATTGAGGCTGAAAACTGGGAAGTCAAGGGGCAGTTTATGCACATGGTTCGTGAAAACCAATTCGACGGAAGACTTAATAACAATCCGATAGAACATTTAGAAGCTTTTGAAGATTTATGTGAACTGTACAAAAACAAAGATGTTTCTTTAGATGCATTTAAGTTAAGAACTTTTCCGTACTCGTTAACCAGAGACGCAAAAGCATGGTTGAAAGCATCAAAACCTGATTCTATTACAACTTTTAATGAATTAAGAGAAAAATTCATTACCCGATTTTTTCCACCGGCAAAAGCCGAAAGACTTAGAACTGAAATCACCACTTTTAAACAAAAGTCGGATGAAACTCTTTATGATGCATGGGAAAGATTAAAAAGAATGTTACGAAATTGTCCGCAACACGGATTGCAAAAAGGGCAAATAGTTCAAACTTTTTATCGTGGTATTGATGAACATGCTTGTGGTATATTAGATTCCTCCGCTGGAGGAGTATTTATGTACAAATCACCAAATCAAGCGTATGACATGTTAGAAGACATGTCAGTTCATACTTTTGAATGGACACCGTCTAGAGATCAACTACCTAGAAGGACGGTGGCAAGCCTTGAAGAAAATGAAGATAACAACACAACCATAGCTTCACTGTCGAATCAATTCAAAAAGTTTGGAAGAGAAATAGAGAAACTAAATTCAACAGTTTTAGCATTGCAAGTAGGATGTGAAATCTGTGGACAGCCACATTTCACGAAAGATTGTGATATCAATGATCGGCCAATGAACTCAGTAGCACAAGTTAATTTTATGGCCAATCAAAGACAAGGCAATTTTCAAGGAGGGAATTCTAATTATCAACCTGCAAACCCAGGATATCAAAACCCGAAGAATTTTGCTTTTCAAAGAAATGGACCACCTGGCTTTTTCAATAGAAACCAACCTCCATTTCCACCTCAACAAAATTTTCAACAACAACCGTTACCTCAATTACCATATCAACAACAAAGTCATAACACGCAAACAGTAGAGAAGAAATCTAACTTTGAAGAAGTTATGATGAATTTTGTCAAAAGTCAAACAGAAACGAATGAGCAAGTGAAGAGACAATTACATCAATCCCAAACGGAATACGAGCAAGTCCAAAGGAATCATCAAGCGTCAATTCAAAACCTTGAAAGAGATATGGAGAAGAATATCTCAATTGCTTACTGAAAGGCAATCGGGAACTTTACCATCCAACACGCAACCAAACCCAAAGGGTAAGGAAACTCAAAATTCAAGTAATATTTCGCAAGTTAATTCAATTACTACGCGAACTGGGTTAACTATTAACCCAGAGATTCCAAAGCCTCTCACTCCTATTCATGTTTCAAAAGAAAATGAACCTGTGGTGGAAGAAAATACGGTGCCAACCACAAGTGCACCAAAGACTCAAAATCAACCACCATTGAAGGTATACAAACCTCCAATTCCATATCCGCAACGTTTGAAGAAAGATAAATTACAAGCACAATACAACAAGTTTTCTGACATGATTAAGCAAATTTATATAAATGTACCGCTTGTAGATGTTCTTGCGGGTATGCCGAATTATGGAAGGTTTATCAAAGATCTTATAGCAGACAAAGGAAAATATGCAGAAGTTTCAACCACATTCCTTAATGAGGAATGCTCGGCAATTTTACAAAAGCAAAATTTGCCACCAAAACTTGGAGATCCTGGAAGTTTCATCATTCCTTGTCTGATGGGAGATTCAGTAATGTACGATGCATTAGCTGATTTAGGAGCAAGCATTAACCGTATGCCTCACTCCTTATACTTAAAATTGAACTTAGGTGATTTAAAACCAACTAGGATGTGTATACGATTAGCTGATAGAACATACAACTATCCTATTGGCATTGCTGAAAACCTACCGGTTAAAGTAAATCACTTAATCTTTCCTGCTGATTTCGTTGTTCTTGAAATGGAAGAAGATAGTAAGGTTCCCCTAATTCTAGGGCATCCCTTTCTAAATACTGTAGACGCAATTGTGCGCGTAAAAGAGAAAAATCTCAGCTTAGGTGTGGGGGAGGATAGAATTATATTTAACATAGATAAGGTTATGAAACACCCTATGTCTCCTAATGACGAATGTTTCCAAATAGACATTGTTGATTGTTGTATTGAGGAAGAACTACAAGAACTATTAAATGTCGACACCTCAGATTTCACCCCGATGGGTGAAGGTGAAGATTTTGATGTCGATATAGAGTTAGACAAGCTGTTGAAGGTAGTCACTGATGAAGAATACGTAGAAGAAAAAATTCCCGGGGAAGATGAACCTTTTGAAGAAATTACCGATGGTAATAGGTTCCGGATAAAATATTCCTTGGAAGAACCACCCACCTTGGAACTTAAAGAACTCCCGGAACATTTGGAGTATGCTTATCTCCAAGGAACGTCACAATTACCCGTCATAATTTCATCAAAACTTTCCGATGACGAAAAGGGTAGGTTAATGTCTATTTTAAAAACCCACAAAAAGGCAATTGCTTGGAAAACAACTGATATTCCAGGGATTAACCCTGCTTATTGTACTCACAAAAATCTAATGGAAGAAGATTTTAAACCCGTGGTACAAAGTCAACGGAGGTTAAATCCTAACATGAAAGAAGTTGTCAAAAAAGAGGTTATCAAATTACTTGATGCCTGGTTAATTTACCCTATATTCGATAGCCCGTGGGTAAGTCCTGTACAAGTAGTACCCAAGAAAGGGGGTACGACTGTTATTCTAAATGATAAGAACGAACTCGTTCCTACAAGAACAGTCACTGGGTGGAGAGTCTGTATAGACTATCGTCGTCTAAACGACGCTACAAGGAAAGATCATTTCCTGCTACCATTTATCGACCAAATGCTAGAACGTTTGGCGGGAAAAGATTACTACTGTTTCCTTGATGGGTTCTTCGGTTATTTTCAAATTCTAATTGATCCAAAAGACCAAGACAAGACCACTTTTACTTGTCCATTTGGTACTTTTGCGTACCGACGAATGCCATTCGGATTATGTAATGCACCAGGCACCTTCCAAAGGTGTATGATGGCAATTTTTCATGACATGATTGAAGAAAGTATAGAAGTCTTTATGGACGATTTCTCTGTTTTTGGGGACTCCTTCAACTCATGTCTCTTAAACCTTGAACGAATGCTAATTCGTTGTGAAGAATCAAATCTTGTTTTAAACTGGGAGAAATGCCACTTCATGGTGAAGGAAGACATTGTTTTAGGACACAATATTTCTCGAGCTAGAATGGAAGTAGACAAAGCTAAGATAGACGTTATTTCAAAACTTCCTCCTCCAACCAATGTTAAAGGAATTCGTAGTTTCCTTGGTCATGCGGGATTCTATCGACGATTCATAAAGGACTTTTCCAAAATCGCTCGACCCATGACTAAATTTCTTGAGAAAGACAGTACATTCGATTTCAACGAAGAATGTCTAAATGCTTTCTCCATTCTGAAAGAGAAACTTACGAATGCACCTATTATGGTATCACCCGACTGGTCCAAACCTTTCGAGCTAATGTGTGATGCTAGTGATTTTGCACTGAGAGCTGTTTTAGGCCAACGTCAAGATAACAAATTTCAACCAATCTACTACGCAAGTAAAACACTTACAAGAGCTCAGTTGAATTACACAACTACTGAGAAGGAGCTTCTTGCAGTAGTTTTTGCATTCGATAAGTTTAGATCTTACCCGGTGTTATCTAAAACAATTGTTTATACCGATCATTCAGCTCTAAAGTACTTATTCAAGAAGCAAGGTGCTAAGCCTAGACTAATTCGTTGGATTCTTCTCCTACAAGAATTCGACATTGAAATCAAGGATAAAAAGGGAGCTGAAAATCTCGCTGCAGATCACTTGTCCCGTCTTGAAAATCCTAACTTAGAAACACTCGACGAATCTACTATTCACGATACTTTTTTCCAGACGAGTTCCTTATAAAAATTAAAACGGAAGAAGAAATTCCATGGTTTGCGGACTTTTCCAATTATCTTGCCGCAGGAATTCTTGTTAAGAATCAAACTTATCAGCAAAAGAAGAAATTTTTCGCTGATCTAAAGTTTTACTTTTGGGAAAGCCCTAATCTCTTTCGTATAGGAGCAGATCAAGTTATTCGTCGATGTGTATACGGTAAAGAAGCTCAACAAATTCTGAAGCACTGTCATCAAGGACCTGCTGGTGGACATTTCGGACCAAGCTATACAGCTAAGAAGGTTTTTGACTCAGGTTTTTACTGGCCTACAATTTTCAAAGATGCACATAATATGGTAAAAACCTGTGATGCTTGTTAAAGATCTGGAAATATCTCCAAGAGAGACGAAATGCCACAACAAAGCATCCTAGTATGCGAAGTATTTGACATTTGGGGTATTGACCTCATGGGTCCGTTCCCTGCTTCTAACAAATGCAAATACATTCTCGTAGCAGTCGATTATGTTTCTAAATGGGCTGAAGAAAAAGCTCTACCCACTAACGATGCTCGAGTTGTTGTCAGCTTTCTCAAAAACCTTTTCTCACGATTCGGACTTCCAAAAGCATTAATCAGTGATCGTGGAAATCATTTTACAAATCAATTACTCGAGAAAGTACTTAAAAAGTATGGGGTTAATCATCGTTTCTCAACTTCTTACCACCCTCAAACGAGTGGCCAAGTTGAAAACACAAATCGAGGTCTTAAACGAATTTTAGAAAGAAAAGTTAAGAATAATCCAAAAATCTGGCATCGAAAGCTAGATGATGCGCTATGGGCATTTAGAACCACATTCAAAACACCCATTGGTACCACTCCTTTCCGATTAATAAATGGTAAGGCGTGTCATCTACCTGTCGAGGTTGAACACAAGGCATATTGGGCAATAAAAGAATGTAATACAGACCTTGTGGAAGCCGGAGAAAATCGATTCTTACAATTGCATGAATTAGATGAGCTAAGACTTCAAGCATATGAAAATTCGAGATCTTACAAAGAGAGAACTAAGAAATGGCACGATGCTCGCTTAAAAGAAAAGAAAGCATTTGAACCAGGAGACAAAGTTCAAATTTTTCAATCACGTTTTAAGTTTTCACCTGGGAAACTTAAGTCCCGATGGAGGGGATCGTATGAAGTAAAACAAGCATTTCGATCCGGATACGTAGAGTTATATGACAAGAATGGTGGTATTTTCAATGTGAATGGTCACAGACTTAAATTCTACTATGAAGGGTTCAACAACAATGAAAGAGATGACATCACATTCTACCATAAGGACAAATGAATTCAGGGTAATTTTAGCTAACCACTCGCCTTCTTAAAACGTTTCAAATTATTTCAAGAGTGGAGCCCGATTGGTCTTTTCCGCCAGCAGACACTAAAGAACTAGTCTTCTCCCTCCATTCTGAATTTTTTTAGTTTTGTATGAAATTAATATGCTTTTTAAATTTAAGTTTTGTGTGATTTTAAAAACAAAATTTACTTTATTTCATTAAGTTTAAAAAAATGATTTCTAAAATTTGTTGTGAGTTGAACACTAGGTCATAGAACCGAAATTGCTTTACCCAAGGACGGGGCGAAAAATTTTGTTATCATTATTTTTAATATTATTGATCTAAAGTATGCCAAAAATATTATATGAATGTGGGGTAATATACCAAACTTCAAAAATATGTATATATGTTTGCAGTTTATTTTATGTACTAATAAGGGTAAAAGACGCATTTTCAAAGACTGAAATTCAGTTTAGCAAAAGCAACCAATTTTTGGCGAAACATATGAAAAGATGACGAAAAATTTTGAATGACAGACAAATCAACATCAACAGATTAAACAAATCCCGCAAGTTACGACTTTTTAGCTAAAGAGGTTTTAACTCCCTTTCTATTCTAATTGCCCTCGTGAATTTAATTTAGTCTGATTTCATTGCAAATGAGGGTATTGCATGATCTCAAGTGTGGGGAGGGGTTATAAATTCTCTCGGGTTTACACTAGGCTTATTTTCTAAATTTTGTGAAAAATTTAAAAAAATTTAACTAAATGAATTCAAATCTTGTTTAATATATTTATAAACGATAAAACTAGGTGTGGGTACCGAAATTATTGTTACCCTAAAATAAGGACATAAATTGAGAAACAACTAAAACGCTTGAATTTATTTATTAGAAATAAAAAGACACAAGAAAAAGCCAAGTGTGGGGAGATTTGTCAATATATATGAACTGTTATCACATGTTTGTACGAAGTTTTTAAGCCTGATATTACTCAATCCTTGAGATTGACCTTAAAGATTGAGAATTACAAACTCATGGAATTCAATGATATCTAAACTCGAGCTTGAACGAGAAAATATTTTGATCAAATTAAAACCAATTTGTTTTCTGAAAACCTATTTTCAATGCGTTCATTACCATTGAACGTAAAATCCTGAGAATTCATCAAGAATTCATTAGGTCACCTGAACCAAATCGGGTGTCAACCGTAAGAACGGTGGTTGTATAGCATGGTCGAAGACAGGACCTTGTGCCAGACTGAAAAATTATAGGGTGATCTTTGCTATTTCTCCTACAAAGGATAGTAATTGCATCCGACACGTTGTGGACCATAATCAAAAGCATGTCATTAGACATTGCCTTAACAGTTGCTTGTTCATCGCTTTCCTTTACAACCGGACGGTAGTTTACTGAAAGGTAATATACGGGACAAGTATATTGGACGTGTTGCTTTCCTAATACAAGGTTAGCTAGTGGGTGACACAAAACCGCAAGTTTTGAACTAAAATTTTAAAATCTGAAACCCACAACACCCACAAAAACAATTTGCAACACCGATAAAGGGTTTAATCAGAAAACTTATCTAGGGTAAAAGCTAGATTGAATTTTTAAAAGATCAAATGTTTTCATAAAGATCCAATTTCCTTAAAGGATCTAAATTTTTATAGTCATGTGGGACTGTAAACCACATCGTTACTATCATTGTTTACACCGTATTAAAATCACTGATGTATAAAGTGTGAAGAATAAAGAAGTGATTAGTGTGAAGTTTGTTTTATTTCAAGTTCTATATTGCTTGAGGACAAGCAACGTTCAAGTGTAGGGATATTTGATATTGCTTAAAACGAACATATATTTAGTCACAATATCGTTCCAAAATGTAATGTTATTAAGTGTAATTTCATTATTTTTAGTTGTAATTGTTTAAATAAATAAGTGCAAAGACGAAAGACGAAGATCGCTCAAAAATGAAGATTTACAGTCGAAAACGAAGATTTAAAAGGCAAAAACGTCCAAAATGCTCAAACGTACAAGTTACACTCCAAGTGGTTTAAATTATCGAAGAAAAACGTCTAAAGATTGACAAGAATGCAAGTCGCGGAACGCAAATTACACGATATTAAATTGTACGAAAAGACGTTCGAGAAACCGGGACTGAGACATAAACCGGGTGTAAATGTACGAGACATCGGAGCCAAAATTATGAGTCAACTATGCACAAGAATATAATATAATATTTAAATAATTATATAAATTATTTATATATTATATATATTTTTATAATATGTCGACAAGTAAAAATCCAAAAAATTGTGAGCTGGATCTAGCGGCCATGCGATCGCATGGGAAATAGGCATAAAACCCATGCAATCGCATGGGTTACTGTAGCAGGCCACATATCTATAAAAAGCCAGTTTGCTCGAGCTTTATATACATCAGTTTTCATTTCTCTTCTGTAGTATTCATAATATATATTTATAATTTTAATTTTAATTTAAGTTTATTTTAATAATAAAGTTATTGTAACGTTTAATTTACGGGTTTTAAGTCGAAGTTCTGTCCGTGTACCGCTACGCTAATTATATCACTTTTTACCGTTCCAACTCACTATAAGTCTCCACGTCCCAACTTTATTTTCACGTATCGTTATTATCGTTATTATCGTTGTTATTACTATCGTTATTATTATTATTTATTATTGTTATCATTTATTATTATTGTTATTATGTCTATTTCATATAAATTATATTTTTACGCCGTTATAATGTCCAACTAAATACTCATAGTGGTGACTAAAATGTAGAACCTCTGGACAAATGGATTGAACCATTTATAATATTATGGTGTAACTTTGACTATTTTTAATATTGAGTTTAATCACCGACCCATTGTTATATAATTTAATATTTTCACCCCTATCACATAATTTATTAAATTAATAAGCGAAAGTGCATTAAATTGACATAAATTATGCTTCAACACCTCGGTGATCTAGACGGACATATGGACAAATTATTGACAACAATTTAGAAGTGTGATTTGATGGTTTGGGTAATATTATAGCTTATATAATCGTGTAATTATAAAAAGGGTAAGACCGTTATAATTTTGGTTTTAACGAAAGTAAAAACTGGATTAAATCTTAATTTAAATAATCGGGGTATAATTTAATTCGCTAAAACGAGATCGAAACAAAAGTTAGATTTAATTTTAGTTAGTTAAATCTTTATAAATCGGAATATAAAATATAAGGATATATATTAAAACATCATAACCGGACTTAAAAACAATCCATAAATTCAGAGGGGACATATTTTAGTAGCCACTACTTTACCTAATTTTAAATCTCTTCAATTTCACTTTTTACCATATAGTAAATTTTAATTACTTTTTACTATTTTGCTATATTGCCATGAAAAACCTTATTTCTTCTATTTTGTCAAATTAGTTAAATTGTATTTTTATTGTCATTTATTTAGTTATTTCGTTTTAGTTAAATTTAAATTCCGTTCAATTAAGTAGTAAACCCTAATCCAAAATCCCCCTTTTAATCGATTAACTTTTAGCGATTAAAACCTTAAAAACTCCATTTCCCTGTGGAACGAACCGGATTTACCAAATAAACTATTACTATACGGATAGGACAAAGTTGCCTATATGTGTGAAATCAATCCGAAATCATAAGAACACCATATAATCACAACCAATTCGTGTAATAAATTCAATCTAAATTCGATCAAAATAAAAGGACACGATCTTCAAGCACATCAGTAACCTACAACTAGTTGTCCACAGTTAGATGTACAGAAATAAATCAATATATATATATATTATCTCGAATCAATCCACGACCCAGTGTCTACAAGTCTCAGACTCGATCACAACTCAAAGTATATATATTATTTTGGAATCAATCTCAACCCTGTATAGCTAACTCAAACATTACTGCATATAGAGTGTCTATGGTTGTTCCAAATAATATATATAGATGGGTCGATATGATATGTCAAAACATTGTATACGTGTCTATGGTATCCCAAGATTAAATAATATATGTTAGAATACATATATAATACAATATAAGTTGGTTAAGTTATGATTTGTATAGATTTGTTACAAATTTCACGTAGTTACAACAAGCAAAATTATCCAATCTTGTTTTACCCATAACTTCTTCGTTTTAAATCCGTTTTGAGTGATTCAAGTTGCTATGGTTTCATATTGAACTTAAGTTTATGAATGTAAATAGGAAAAGTATAATTTTTGTAACGACCCGGAAAATTTTGACTAAATTTTAAACCAAATTTTCCGATGACTTCCCTATTTCCTTTTAGATTCTTCAACATGTGTTACTGTGTGTGATTGATAATTATTATTGAATTATTGTATCTGTTTGTGTTTACTTTCTTTTTCTCCTAATAAATCATCTTACGGAGTACATAAATATACATATGTGGTATATGCATCATAATTACCCTACCAACTAATTATTTTCTGTCTCAATTCACAAACAAACAATCATCCAAACTGTTTACCTTTTGAATTTATGAAATTTTATTTGTTATTAGCCTACTTTATGTTACCTATTATATTCTATCATTGTCTAGTTAATACCTTTATCAATCTATATTATAGATATACTGCGCAAGAACCATGCCATCTTAAATCCACTTGTGTTGTCTGATTCATTATATGATTCTTATTTCCATCTTTCAATCTATATATACACATATATATTTGTGCATATAAAAGACATGAAGTTAAACAACCATCACCACCACTTTCTACAAAATCATCTCACCTTCACTTTCAAATCCCATCCATTTTCTACCATCTCCTCGGTTGTTTGTTATTTCCGAGAGTTATCAACCAAATAAACCCCCACCTGCTACTTCACACAATCACCTTCATCACCATCACGAACTCACCAATTTCTTTATCTCTGGGTTCGGTGATCACAAACCTATAATGGTTTTCTCCTGTTCCGAACTAAGACCAAAACAAAACAAACACATATTACTATTACGTGATTACACAAAGACAAGTACCATCATCGGTTGCTATTACTCGTTAGGTGTACTTCGGATTCTAATTGAGTTGCAACCAAAACCCACCATCACCTTTCACCATCTCGCTTGCTTCTTGTTTCGCAACCACATAACAACCGCTGTTATCTTCTTCTTTGTGACCACCATCGACAAACCAACCCTAATCTCACTTGATCACACTCTCAACGAAACCACTACCAAAGTGAAAATCACCCTCGACATAAACCACGTACACACTTGTTTTCTTGTTTTCTGTTGTGAACCGAAAAACCACCTTTACGAAACCCGTCACCACTATCATCGCCATACTTACAACCTTCTACAACTCGCTTTTATTTTTGTTTCTGTTTATAGAACACCATCGATATAATTTTATGTTTACCACTTCCACAATCTTGTCGTCATCACCACCATCAAAGATCACCTTGCTGTTTTCTGTCGTATTTCTATCCTTCAGAACAGTTACTGCATCACTTATGCCTTTCGTTTTCGTTTTAAACTGAAATTCAATTGATAGTGGTTATGGCGATGAACTGAATTGCTAGTGCGTATTTTTTTTCTTTACCGACAATTCCTTAAGAGCCCCACTTGTGCAACTTAATGATTAAATGTCGGCTGTATTAATGTTGCTCACTTTCTACTATCGGGTTTAATATAAAAAAAATATATATAACCGAAACCCTTTGATGCTCGATGGACTGGTTACTTCTTTTGGACTGTTAGTGGTTCCATTTTATCAAGCAATTGGACATTATTTATTGGGCCTTAGAAAAGTAAATAACTCAAGACTATATATCTCTTAATTGAAAACGTGAAACATGAACTGGACTACTACACAAATTCGTTCTGGGTTTCTGTTTTCCTATTGGGCCGTAAGCCCATGTCTGTTGGACTGCTGATCGAAGCCTTTTTCACAGCAACTGCACTATATTTTTTTTTTATAAAACACGAATGAATGAGGTTAGTTGATATGGTATAATGATGATCGAAAATAAAGATGAGGAATAAGTAAATGGGTTTAATGAAGAAAGTAGAAACAGGAAGCGGGTCAAAAGAATTAGTATGGTATAAGAAAGATCAGACAGGGATGGTTTAAGTGTTGTGTTGGTGAGCTAGAGGTCTCGGGTTCAATCCCTACTTGGTGCAATACCTTTTTAAAAAAGGGTTTCTAAGGTAGTTTATAATTTTAAAATCATTGTTATTATTATTTTTGTTAAGTTAGTCATTATTATTACCATCATAATACTTATCATTATTATTATTATTACTATTATTAGTATTATCCTTAAAAATTATTATTTTTGAAATTATTATTATCATTATTATATTTGTTATTTGTTTTATTAAAATTATTATTTAAAAATATCATTAATATTATTATTAGTATTATTTTTATTAAAAATTATCATTTATATTAAAAGTATCATCATTACTATTATTATTATCATTATTAGAAAAATTATCATATTTATCAAAATTATTATTATTATTATTATTATTAATTTGAAATTAATATTACTATTATTATTATCATAATAAATATTATTATTATTATTATTATTGAAAAATAAAACAACTTTTAGTTATTATTATTATCAATATTATTTCGTCAAATAACTATTAGTCATATAAAGCTATATTTACTACATATAACATAACTATATTAATATCTTAATAATAAATATTAATAAATGTAACTTATTAAGGGTTTTAATGAAACACTTAATTAAGATAACAATTATATCACTATTAATATGTAAATTTGTTCGACTACAATTATATGTGTTAATATATATATAAATGATATAGGTTCGTGAATTCGAGGCCAACCCTATAATTGTTAAATGACGTCATATGTATTTTTACTACAAAATACAGAATGGTGAGTTTCATTTGCTCCCTTTTTAATTACTTTTGCAATATATATTTTTGGGCTGAGAATACATGCGCTGCTTTTATAAATGTTTACGAAATAGACACAAGTACTTAAAATATATTCTACGTTGAGTTGTACCACTGGCATATTTCCCTGTAGCTTGGTAACTACTATTTACATGGGTATTGTAAACGCGAATCCTGTTGATAGATCTATCGGGCCTGACAACCCCAACCGGACTGGACGACCAGTATTCAACGGTTGCACAGTACTTCGTTTTGGTGACTACACTTGGTACGGTGTAGTGAGATTTCATAATAAAGGGAATATGCGACGTTGATTAAATGTTAAGTATGGTTACCAAGTGCTCAACCACTTAGAATATCTTTATTAAAACGTTTATGTATATGAAATCTTGTGGTCTATTAAAATATTGAAATGATTGTTATGATAAACCTATGAACTCACCAACCTTTTGGTTGACACTTTTAAGCATGTTTATTCTCAGGTATGAAAGAAACCTTCTGCTGTGCATTTGCTCATTTTAAAGATATCACATGGAGTCATTCATGGCATACTTAGGACAGTACCTCGCAATGGGACCAGATGTTGATGACTTCGTCCAGGTGGATAAGGACGGGTCGTCACAGGTGGTATCAGAGCGTTGGTCCTAGCGAACCAGGTCTTGCATTAGTGTGTCTAACTGATAGTTGTTAGGATGCATTAGCGAGTCTGGACTTCGACCTTAGCTGCATATTATAAGTATTGTATATCATTCCTAGTGGAAAATTTCCTGCTAATCATTCCTAAGTCTAGACATGCCTTACTGCCTTTATTGCATAGATAGTGTATAGACAAATTTATATCTTAGCGTATCTATTACGGTAAACTTTGCCTGATATCTTCCGTAAATTTCTCCGTAATTTAAGGGATCCTGGTACTATATATATCTAGGCATATTATGCATTGAGAATACCATCCAACTATCATTTGCTGTCACTAAGCTTTTCATACCAAAAATCTTTTCTGTGATCGCGTACGATGGCCTCTACGAATCGACCAAGTTCTTCAGACTCCGAAGATAGCGTGACGGGAGCGCACCAACCGATCAACTACCGTGATTTCTTTAGAAAGTGGGGATGGGTTCGCGAAATACTTACCCTATGGAGAAATGAAGAAGGTACTCCATATCACGAGCCGAACTTACCACCTAACGTCGGAGTGCTCGACCCGCTCACCGGCGAACCTGTTCGCAACACCGTTTATACCCTTTTTGCAAGAATTTTTCGTCTTGAGGCTACCATTAACGGAACTAGAGAAGATATACGACCTCTACCTCACACTGATAACCAACCAGGGTTAGTAGAAGAAGTTAAAGAACTCCGAGCTCGAGTGTTAACTTTAGAGAGCACGGTACACAATTTGCAAGCACTAGCAGTATCATCAACACCAGTAACATCACCAGCCTCAGCACCAACAGCACTAGTACCACCAAGAACAACATTCGCGTCACCAGCTTCGACACCTCGAGTATAATCATCGTTCTACATGACGTTCTACATCATTTATCTTAGTTCAACATAGTGATTATGTAATCTCTAATGTTTTAGAGATTATGTATTCTAGTTCTAACGATAAATCAAATGAGTTTAATATCTAGTTGACTAATTAAATCCATGATTACATCTGAAGAAAATATATATGCAAGTATATTTTCATAAAGATTGTAATTAAAAATTTCTTTTGTACAAACTGTTAATGGTGAAAATATTTTAGCGGGTGGGTAATACCCGAGGAATATTTGGGTTTCACATTAATAAGTTACAATGTACATTTTTCGAATATGATTCAACAGTCATTTACTATCCTACTTACAACCACCGATATATGAATTCGTTCACCGAAAAATAACCATTTTCATTCAATTTCATATTTGGATTTTGACCTATCAGAATCCAACAAGTGGCATAATGAAGAAAATATTGGACAAAATAAAAAGTGTTAGAAACAAACAAATTAATTATGAAAAACTCTGTAAGGAATCCACGCTAACTGTTCCTAGCTAACTGTTCTTGGCTAACATTTAATTTATCGCAATTTACATTCTCGCAAATTTTATTTATTGTTATTTAATTTCCGCACTTTACATACCGTCGGGACACATGTACAACAATACGTCGGATTAATTCTGAGACAACACGTTGTGCAATGGGTCATGATATATATTTATTTATTTTACGCACTATAAATAACGGGACACGTATGCAAGGTTTCGACTTATCATATCGACCCATCTATATATATATTTCGGAACAACCATAGACACTCTATATGTGAAGGTGGGAGTTGGCTATACAGGGTTGGAGTTGATTCCAAAATATATATATGGTTTGAGTTGTGATCAATACTGAGACCGGTACACGGGTCACGATACGTATTAATTAATTCGAATAATATATATTTAATTTATATATGAATTTATTGGACCATTGGACAATCGGACTATTGGACTGCTAACTTTGGACAATTAAAATGAATTAAAATATTGATTATAATATATGAAACTAAACATTTCTTCAAGTTTGCCACTTGATTTCATCTTAAACTTCATTTGTACTTCGACAATTACAATCCGCGTTCAAACCTTTTATGATTTTTGAAAACACCTCGATCGAGAGGTTGAACCAACCGCACCTCATCTATAGAAGAAAAGATCTTTGCATGTAGTTATGCACCTGAAAAGCCCTCAAAAACTTGAGTAAACGTTTAACACGTATCTGTGCTAGCTCCTTCGGCGTTGTTACTTCCGAAAACAACCTTACAATCCCACTCCCAATTTGCCAAATTTTGTCACAGCTCCAACAAGTCAACTCCGACATTTCATCCGTAACAACCTTATTATAATTTTTATATATATTCGTACTCTTTCATCGTTACCGGAGAACTTTTCATATTCCACCATA
This sequence comes from Rutidosis leptorrhynchoides, assembly GCF_046630445.1. NCBI lineage: Eukaryota > Viridiplantae > Streptophyta > Magnoliopsida > Asterales > Asteraceae > Rutidosis > Rutidosis leptorrhynchoides. The sequence goes on from NC_092333.1 coordinate 630,445,801, forward strand.
CTACCATCAGCATTTAACCATCTAAAAACACAATTCTCCTGAAACCACCTCGGTTTGATAACCAATGACCCAGATCCGTTAACTTTGAAAATGCTGACGAAGCAGCATGTTGTAGATGGTCTTAATGGTCAAAAGTTGATGATAAAGAAGGAAGTGTTAGGAACGCTCGATAGAAAATTTGGTACTGAAAATCGGATTGAGCACACCATGAGGGAGTCTGTGGACAAATCACCAAAATTAAACCTGTACTTAACAGATCCAGATGATTCAGTATCTGACGAAATCTCTAGCTCCTTAATTAGTCTAAATCCTTGCGGACGAAATTCTTCATCATCTTCTGATCTTAAATAATTTAAATTCTAAGATATCATCGTATCTTTAGTTATAAATATCTTAGATATTTCTGAAGATACCTTCATAAATATCTTTATTCTAAATTATCTATCTCTTCGTGATATCCGTGTTACGTCATAAAGAAAACTATCTTAGTTTCTAAATTTCTATAAAATTTGAGTTTAAATTTATGGATGATTTTTGGAGAAGTGTAGGGAATTGAAGCATGAATTAGTATAATATAATGACGCCCGGCCAACGTGATTATATTACAGTAAGTCATGCTAAATTTCTAATGTAACGTGATGATGATTCACATACCCTAGCCTCAACATGTGTCATGTTACACGACTCTTTCATTCTACTTAATCTCTAAGCATATCACGGAATTATTTCCTTGATAATTCTGTTCTTCCATGATTTCAACAGTTGCTAATAAATCGTGCTATCACATTTTCTTTCTGAATAGAAGATTTCCTCAAATTCCTTGAATTCCGGGAATCCACCATGACTACGTCAGAAGTTAAGACAAAACTTTTCACCCTTTTGTGGTAGCTTCACTCATATGCTTCGTATGATCGAATTGTTATATCTATATTACTCAATGATAATAAGACTTCATTATCACTTCATGTTCGTCATAAAAACAATTTTATTGTTAGCCATGACGACCTCACCCAAATTTCGGGGACGAAATTTTTTTAACGGGTGGGTAATGTAACGACCCGGAAAATTTCGACTAAATTTTAAACCAAATTTTCCGATGACTTCCCTATTTCCTTTTAGATTCTTCAACATGTGTTACTGTGTGTGATTGATAATTATTATTGAATTATTGTATCTGTTTGTGTTTACTTTCTTTTTCTCCTAATAAATCATCTTACGGAGTACATAAATATACATATGTGGTATATGCATCATAATTACCCTACCAACTAATTATTTTCTGTCTCAATTCACAAACAAACAATCATCCAAACTGTTTACCTTTTGAATTTATGAAATTTTATTTGTTATTAGCCTACTTTATGTTACCTATTATATTCTATCATTGTCTAGTTAATACCTTTATCAATCTATATTATAGATATACTGCGCAAGAACCATGCCATCTTAAATCCACTTGTGTTGTCTGATTCATTATATGATTCTTATTTCCATCTTTCAATCTATATATACACATATATATTTGTGCATATAAAAGACATGAAGTTAAACAACCATCACCACCACTTTCTACAAAATCATCTCACCTTCACTTTCAAATCCCATCCATTTTCTACCATCTCCTCGGTTGTTTGTTATTTCCGAGAGTTATCAACCAAATAAACCCCCACCTGCTACTTCACACAATCACCTTCATCACCATCACGAACTCACCAATTTCTTTATCTCTGGGTTCGGTGATCACAAACCTATAATGGTTTTCTCCTGTTCCGAACTAAGACCAAAACAAAACAAATACATATTACTATTACGTGATTACACAAAGACAAGTACCATCATCGGTTGCTATTACTCGTTAGGTGTACTTCGGATTCTAATTGAGTTGCAACCAAAACCCACCATCACCTTTCACCATCTCGCTTGCTTCTTGTTTCGCAACCACATAACAACCGCTGTTATCTTCTTCTTTGTGACCACCATCGACAAACCAACCCTAATCTCACTTGATCACACTCTCAACGAAACCACTACCAAAGTGAAAATCACCCTCGACATAAACCACGTACACACTTGTTTTCTTGTTTTCTGTTGTGAACCGAAAAACCACCTTTACGAAACCCGTCACCACTATCATCGCCATACTTACAACCTTCTACAACTCGCTTTTATTTTTGTTTCTGTTTATAGAACACCATCGATATAATTTTCTGTTTACCACTGCCACAATCTTGTCGTCATCACCACCATCAAAGATCACCTTGCTGTTTTCTGTCGTATTTCTATCCTTCAGAACAGTTACTGCATCACTTATGCCTTTCGTTTTCGTTTTAAACTGAAATTCAATTGATAGTGGTTATGGCGATGAACTGAATTGCTAGTGCGTATTTTTTTTCTTTGCCGACAATTCCTTAAGAGCCCCACTTGTGCAACTTAATGATTAAATGTCGGCTGTATTAATGTTGCTCACTTTCTACTATCGGGTTTAATATAAAAAAAATATATATAACCGAAACCCTTTGATGCTCGATGGACTGGTTACTTCTTTTGGACTGTTAGTGGTTCCATTTTATCAAGCAATTGGACATTATTTGTTGGGCCTTAGAAAAGTAAATAACTCAAGACTATATATCTCTTAATTGAAAACGTGAAACATGAACTGGACTACTACACAAATTCGTTCTGGGTTTCTGTTTTCCTATTGGGCCGTAAGCCCATGTCTGTTGGACTGCTGATCGAAGCCTTTTTCACAGCAACTGCACTATATTTTTTTTTTATAAAACACGAATGAATGAGGTTAGTTGATATGGTATAATGATGATCGAAAATAAAGATGAGGAATAAGTAAATGGGTTTAATGAAGAAAGTAGAAACAGGAAGCGGGTCAAAAGAATTAGTATGGTATAAGAAATATCAGACAGGGATGGTTTAAGTGTTGTGTTGGTGAGCTAGAGGTCTCGGGTTCAATCCCTACTTGGTGCAATTTCTTTTTAAAAAAGGGTTTCTAAGGTAGTTTATAATTTTAAAATCATTGTTATTATTATTTTTGTTAAGTTAGTCATTATTATTACCATCATAATACTTATCATTATTATTATTATTACTATTATTAGTATTATCCTTAAAAATTATTATTTTTGAAATTATTATTATCATTATTATATTTGTTATTTGTTTTATTAAAATTATTATTTAAAAATATCATTAATATTATTATTAGTATTATTTTTATTAAAAATTATCATTTATATTAAAAGTATCATCATTACTATTATTATTATCATTATTAGAAAAATTATCATATTTATCAAAATTATTATTATTATTATTATTAATTTGAAATTAATATTACTATTATTATTATCATAATAAATATTATTATTATTATTATTGAAAAATAAAACAACTTTTAGTTATTATTATTATCAATATTATTTCGTCAAATAACTATTAGTCATATAAAGCTATATTTACTACATATAACATAACTATATTAATATCTTAATAATAAATATTAATAAATGTAACTTATTAAGGGTTTTAATGAAACACTTAATTAAGATAACAATTATATCACTATTAATATGTAAATTTGTTCGACTACAATTATATGTGTTAATATATATATATAAATGATATAGGTTCGTGAATTCGAGGCCAACCCTATAATTGTTAAATGACGTCATATGTATTTTTACTACAAAATACAGAATGGTGAGTTTCATTTGCTCCCTTTTTAATTACTTTTGCAATATATATTTTTGGGCTGAGAATACATGCGCTGCTTTTATAAATGTTTACGAAATAGACACAAGTACTTAAAATATATTCTACGTTGAGTTGTACCACTGGCATATTTCCCTGTAGCTTGGTAACTACTATTTACATGGGTATTGTAAACGCGAATCCTGTTGATAGATCTATCGGGCCTGACAACCCCAACCGGACTGGACGACCAGTATTCAACGGTTGCACAGTACTTCGTTTTGGTGACTACACTTGGTACGGTGTAGTGAGATTTCATAATAAAGGGAATATGCGACGTTGATTAAATGTTAAGTATGGTTACCAAGTGCTCAACCACTTAGAATATCTTTATTAAAACGTTTATGTATATGAAATCTTGTGGTCTATTAAAATATTGAAATGATTGTTATGATAAACCTATGAACTCACCAACCTTTTGGTTGACACTTTTAAGCATGTTTATTCTCAGGTATGAAAGAAACCTTCTGCTGTGCATTTGCTCATTTTAAAGATATCACATGGAGTCATTCATGGCATACTTAGGACAGTACCTCGCAATGGGACCAGATGTTGATGACTTCGTCCAGGTGGATAAGGACGGGTCGTCACAATTTTATAGTCGGAAATACAGGTTACAAGTCGTTTTTGTAAAGGTAGTCATTTCAGTCGAAAGAACGACGTCTAGATGACCATTTTGGAAAACATACTTCCACTTTGAGTTTAACCATGATTTTTGGATATAGTTTCATGTTCATAATAAAAATCATTTTTCCAGAAGAATAGCTTTTAAATCAAAGTGTATCATAGTTTTTAATTATCCAAACCAAAACAGCCACCGGTTTTACTACGACGGCATATATCCGATTTTACGGTGTTCTTCGTGTTTCCAGGTTTTAAATCATTAAGTTAGCATATAATATAGATATAGAACATGTGTTTAGTTGATTTTAAAAGTTAAGTTAGAAGGATTAACTTTGTTTGCGAACAAGTTTAGAATATACTAAACTATGTTCTAGTGATTACAAGTTTAAATCTTCGAATAAGATAGTTATATATATATGAATCGAATGATGTCATTGACATCATTACAACATCAAGCTTAGTAGGTAAATCTACTGGAAGTGACAAGAAATTATCTAGCTTCAAAGGATCTTGGATGGCTTGAAAGTTCTTGAAGTAGGATCATGACACAAAAACAAGTTCAAGTAAGATTTTTACTCGAATTAAGATAGTTTATAGTTATAGAAATCGAATCAAAGTTTGAATATGAATATTACCTTGAATAAGAAAGATAACCTACTATAAATAACAAAGGTTTCTTGATCTTAGATGATTACTTGGAATGGATTAGAAAGCTTGGAAGTAAACTAGTAAACTTGAAAGGATTTTTGAAGTTCTTCCTATGATGATTATAGCTTGATTCTTGAAGTAATTTTTTATGAAGATGATGATTAGTTTACTGGAAAAATTCGTTCATAAGTGTGTGTAGGTGTTGAGAGAGAATTAGAAAGAGAATTGGAAGTGAAATGGATTGATTGGTGAGTGGTGAGTGGTGAGTGCTGAGTGGGGTTAAAAGGAATTCTAGTTAGTTGACTAGTTCATGGTAGAAGTTAAATTTGATTAGTCATGCATGACATAATCAAGAGTGAAATCCAATGCTAGTTCCTATTGGTATATACTCATAGTAAGTACGTCTTGAAGCTGTGTATAATACGAATACGATATTAACCCAAACAAAAAAATTTCCGAGCTGACCTGGCAGCTCGATCCCAGCCAGGGGCTCTGCCCCTTGGACCCCGCCAGGGGTTGCCACCCCTTAGACCCCACTATCAGGGGCGCTGCCCCCGAACCCACGTCATAATCAAGATAAGTTCAAACAAGTGTGCACTCCACACTTTCCCAAACTTGTTCGATATTTATCAAGGTTATTTTGGTTAACAAATTAATCCCATTACACTTAAATCATATTGGTGACACAAATCACCAACAATGAATATATCATAATATGATACATATGTATTTAGTAAGGCGTTGCTATAACGATAATCGTTATATATATCGTTTCGAGTTTCATAATTCAATAGTCTCATTTTATGTATATAACTCATTGTTAATATACCTAGTGAGATACTTACTTTTCATAATATCATGTTAGCGATATACATATCCATATATATATCATCATATAGTTTTTACAAGTTTTAACGTTTCGTGAATCGCCGGTCAACTTGGGTGGTCAATTGTCTACATGAAACCTATTTCAATTAATCAAGTCTTAACAAGTTTGATTGCTTAACATGTTGGAAACATTTAATCATGTAAATATCAACTTCATTTAATATATATATAAACATGGAAAAGTTCGGGTCACTACATTGGGTGTGATGGGTATGAAATACCCTAAGTTGAGTTAGTTGGGGTTAGTAGACTCTAATCACTAGCTTATAGCGATTAATGATGAGTCTTGACCTTAAATGGACGGTTTTGTGTAAATTGGTCATTTAATGTATTTGGGTCATTAAATGCTCAAGAGTTAAGTGTTGGTGGTTCGTTCCACAAGTTGTGTATTGAATGTGTACTTAATGTATTAGGTACTTTGCTTTGAAGTGTACGGAAGTGTTTAATCATCATCGAAGTGTTAAGGTGAGTGGAATAATTATGCACGTATGTATATAATGTATTTATTTGCTTGATTGACATGTGGAATAGTCGCGGTGTTTAAGACAACACATTGTCATGGGAGCGAAATTGTCGCGGTGTTCAAGACACCACTCATTGGTTTGATTGACATGTGGAATAGTCGCGGTGTTTAAGACAATACATTGTCATGGGAGTGGAATTGTCGCGGTGTTCAAGACATCACTCATGGGTTTGATTGATATATGGGTTAGTCACGGTGTTTAAGACACCACATTGTCATGGGGGTGAGTTAGTCGCGGTGTTTAAGACATCACCCGGGGGATTAGTGATTACGCCGTGTAAGTAACACTAATGGTCGTTATGAACTCCGACGGTCTTTCGCGAGTACCATTCCCTTGTACGATTGGTTAACCATGGTTGTGTGAATTTTGTATTAGCATATTTAATTGTGAACTTTATGCTATTGGTGTTGCTAGCTTATTGCGAATTGCGGATATTAGTTTATGCATAAAGTCTGCGTAGTTGTCGAATTGATAGCTTGTATGCGGTATTGTGTAAGTGATTGCAAGTAAGTAGGTTATATATGTATATGTATAATTGTTGCACTCACTAAGCTTTAGCTTACCCTCTCGTTGTTTACCTTTTTAGGCTCCGGCGTGGACAAGGGCAAATATATTTGTTTGGACTAGTAGAGGCTCTCGGAGGTTTAGCTTTTTGGAAGTTCGGCCAAGATGTGGGTAGTTTAACCCCAAACACCATGCTCTAGGTGTCGTTTGAAATTTAAACTCTTATTGTCGAAACTTGTATTTTGAACGAAATTCGTAAAACGGCCAATGTGGGCCCGATATTGTATAACCCGATTTTATTGTGGTAACTTCTTAGTTTTACTTAATATGAATTGTTGTGAAAGTCGTTTCGTTTAAAAATGTCGGGAAGCGGGTTTTCCGCTCGTGTAAGTTGGAACCGAGGTCAGAATCTGGCAGTGCATTTGGACGCCGTCCAGATCCTCTGGACGCCGTCCTGGTCTTCTCTGCTGGACGCCGTCCAGATGTATTGGTTCAGAAAATTTTTTTAGCGTGTTTTTGGAATAACGAAGTCGGGTCGTTACATAAACTCTAAACCGTTCGTGTTAAAAACTCAATCTAAATCTTAAATCTAAACCCTAAACCCTAATTTTCTAAACCCTAATATCTAAACCCTATAAACCATAATATCTAAAACCTCAACATACGCTCGAAAAATACGATAATTGTTATATATTAATTCTTCGAGCGTTTTTTCCCGCCAAAATAAAAACATTTATCACAAAGTGTCTTTATTAAATGTTCATATTTTCATCTAATCTATAATGTTCGTGAACAAAGTTTTTTCAAAAAACGAAAAAAAAAATTACTTCCCTCCGCTTCCCCTCGATTGGTTATTTCCCTCTTGATCCTACCACTATATATATATATATATATATATATATATATATATATATATATATATATATATATATATATATATATATATATATAAGGTCATATTTTTTAATTGTTAATTTTGTAATCATATGATAAAAAAAAAAACGTAATTTGTATGTATACTTATTCATTACATTATTTGATCATTAATAACACGTTAATATCTACGAATAATTGTTTAAGCATGTGGGTGAATTAGCGATTCATGTTATTCAAGAAATACGTTCAACATATAAAAGGGCTTATCACTTTTTTGCCTCGGAGCCCATAAAAAAAATTGCAAGAATGCTCGCGCAAGTCGCAAGAAACCTTGCGACCACACCCGCGCAAGGCGCAAGTTTGCGACCTTGAGTCCTTGCGACCTTATCTGATCAGATTTTCTGAATTTTCTGGATAAGATTTCGTCAGATTTCCTAGATTTTTTCGGATAGTATCATGTTCTTGAGGATGATTGAGAAAAGCTCCAGCACTAATTCCCCACCAGTACGCAGAAAAGCTTGGTTGAGCAGAAACATAACAACCAGTCAGAATAGGACGATCAGCAACTAGTCGTCGTCTATCATCAACCTGTTGTGATGACTCTCCTTGAGAAACTCTTCGTAAAGCTCTTCCTGACATGGATATTAACTGAAATGAACAACACACTAAAATTAATCATCATTAGCACAATATATAAATATTAAAATTAGTGAAAAAATGCTTAAAACATTACCTTAAAACCTTAAAGTGACTATAATCTATGAATTGAATATGTTTTTAAATGTAATGAGACTGTGAATGCAAAGTTCCAGGGTCATTCTATATATAGGATAAAAATCTTATCCGAAAAAATTTAGGAAATCTGACGAAATCTTATCTAGAAAATTCAGAAAATCTGATCAGATAAGGTCGCAAGGCCGCAAGGCGCAAGGTCGAAAACTTGCGCCTTGCGCGGGTGTGGTCGCAAGATTTCTTGCGACTTGCGCGGGCATTCTGACAATTTTTTTTTATGGGCTCCGAGGCAAAAAAGGGTGAAAAAAGGGCAAAAAAGTGATAATCCCCGGTTTGGCTCGTAGGTAGTGTTTATGTTTTTGGTTCTAGTTCCGAGTCTTTTCGTCGTATTGTTGTAATCTTGTTTAGCTTTTTCATCTTTTAATGAAAATTGTCTTTTTTTTATAGTATTCGTCATTTATTTATTTAACAATAATAAAAAAAAAACCTTAATGGAAGAAAATCAAACGGAGCCCCCGGTGGATTTTTTTTTCAGTGTAAAAATTTTGGGTTTTTCGACTTTGCCCCCAGTGGATTTTTTTTTTCCCTCAAACCTACATATTTTGCCCCAAAACCTTCAAATTTTGCCCCAAATTCTCCAAC